>NC_041231.1:9664108-9692189 GCF_002837175.3 Physeter macrocephalus
TCAAGACAATATGGTACTGGCACAAAACCAGAAACATAGATCAATGGAACAGGATAGAAAGCCCAGAGATGAACCCACACACCTATGGTCAAGTAATCTATGACAGAGGAGACAAGGATATACAATGGAGAAAAGACAGTGAGTTCAGTAGTGGTGCTGGGAAAACTGGACAACTACATGTAAAAGAATGAAATTAGAACACTCCCTTACACCATACACAAAAATAAACTCAAAATGGATTGAAGACCTAAATGTAAGACTGGACACTATTAAACTCTTAGAGGAAAACATAGGAAGAACAGTTTGACATAAATCACAGCAAGATCTTTTTTGACCCACCTCCTAGAGTAATGGAAATAAAACCAAAAATAAACAAATGGGACCTAATGAAACTTAAAAGCTTCTGCACAGTGAAGGAAACTATAAACAAAAGAAAAAGACAACCCTCAGAATGGGAGAAAATAAAATATTCAAACAGCTCATGCAGCTCAATATTAAAAAAACAACCCAATTAAAAAATGGTCAGAAGACCTAAATAGACATTTCTCCAAAGAAGACATACAGATGACCAAGAGGCACATGAAAACTGGTCAACAACACTAATTATTAGAGAAATGCAAATCAAAACTATGAGATATCAGCTCACACCAGTTAGGATGGCCAGCATCAGAAAAGGTACAAACAGCAAATGCTGGAGAGTGTGTGGAGAAAAGGGAACCCTCTTGCACTGTTGGTGGGAATGTAAATTGATATAACCACTATGGAGAACAGTATGGAGCTTCCTTAAAAAACTAAAAATAAAATTACTATATGACCCAGCAATCCCACTACTGGGCATATACCCAGAGAAAACCATAATTCAAAAAGACACATGCTCCCCAATGTTCATTGCAGCACTATTTACAATAGCCAGGTCATGGAAGTAACCTAAATACCCATCAAAAGACGAATGGATAAAGAAAATGTGGTACATATATACAGTGGAATATTACCAGCCATAAAAAGGAATAAAATTGTGTCATTTGTAGAGACGTGGCTGGACCTAGAGACTGTCATACAGAGTGAAGTAAGTCAGAAATAGAAAAACAAATATCGTATATTAACGCATATATGTGGAATCTAGAAAAATGGTACAGATGAACTGGTTTGCAAGGCAGTAATAGAGATACAGATGTAGAGAACAAACATATGGACACTAAGGGGGGAAAGCAGGGGTGGCGGCCTGGCGGGGGTGGGATGAATTTGGAGTTCGGCATTGACATATATACAGTAATATGTATAAAATAGATAACTAATAAGAACCTGCTGTATTAAAAAATAATAAAATGAAAATTTTTTTAAAGCCCTATAAGCTGGCTTTATTTTAACTTTAACGTGTCCCCCCTGTATCTAATGTATAGCCTTTTATGACCCCAACTAGTTTAAACAGTAAATACTCAGAAGAGCACAGAATATCAGGGTCATTTTCCAGTGTGGGGATATCTGAGGCCCCGAGAGAGAAAATGACAGCCGAGGGTCAGAATGCCCATGAGCATCGTGGCTGAGGCTTGACGCAGGCCTGCAAACTCCCTGGTCTGGTGCCTTTTCCTACACACCCCATAGCTTTCATAATTGATGAATGCTTGAGTCTCTGTGTTCCTCTTCTCCTAGATGTATTCTTATCTTCCTTTTCCTCGATGCATTTTGAAGTATAGATGTCTAAGTTGGGAGTCATCAAACAGGTATATAAGGATGAGGGCTGAGACCTCCTCTGAGGAAAAAGGAATTCTATGGCAGGAAGTAGCTCTTCTCAAACTCCAGAAGACCCAAAAAATAAATGTACTTGAGAGTCAGACTTCCTTCCAGCCGTGTTCTTGGGCAAGTTATTTAACCTTTCTGAGCTTCAGTTTCTGTGCTGTGAGGTAGGTACACTCATACCTCTCTGGCAGGGCTGGTATTAGAATTAAATGAGGAAGCATATGTTCAGCACCTAGCATGGTTCTTGGCACATGATCATAGTTCATGTTTCTACAAGTCACCCTACTATTCAATTCAGATGGTGAGTTTGGATAGCTAGGGATAGCCCGCATATATCCATCAGGAAAAGAGAAAACAGTCCTGGGTATATCAAACAGAGGGGATTTTATCAAGGGAATTAGTTACAAAAGGGAGAAAGAGGAAGGGATGACTCCCAAGGATCGGGAAGTGGCTAACATCCCGGGGCTGCAATCTCCAAGCTGACCTGCTTGCTGTGAGCCAGAGATGCTGCCTGTGGTGGTTTCAAAATATGTTTGCAAATTCTTTGGCCATCTTCCCATCAGTAGGTGGACTCTTAATTCTCCTTCCCTGAATACGGGCTGGCCTCAGTGACTTGTTTCTAACAGAATGCAGCAGATGAGATACCCTGACTTACAAGGTGAGATCCTAAAATGTGGCACACCTTCCCCTTGGCTCTCAGGACACTCGCTCTTAGAGCCCAGCCGCCATGTTGTGAGGAAGCCCAGGCCACACAGAGAGGACGGATAACTGCTCTGGCCGACAGCACCAGCCGCCAGGCGAGTGAGTGACTGCGGCCAAGCATGAGACCCCAAGCCAGGACCACCAGTCAAACTCCCAGAACTCTGAGGGGGAATCACAAAATGATTATTGTTTAAAGTTGCTAAGTTTGGGGGAGGCTTGTTATGCAGCATTAGATAATTGGCCCAATGCCCCTGCCACTGCGGGAGCTGCTAAAGCTGTCCCACCCCTGCCCAGAGGCCACAGGGGACCACGAATGTTGGAGGCAAACTCGGGAACTTCGCTCTTCCCTCACCCTCCGACCTCCTGCCACCGTCTCCACCTGGCAAAACCTGATAGAAAGTCACCAGGTAAGAAAGCCTGAGAAAGGTAATTTACATTCCAGAGTGGAGTGTAAAGAATAGGCGTGTCTGGGTCCTACCAGATAAAAACTGCCACGTCCACTCCAGTGACAGGGCATCCGTGCACACCATTTAATCCATATGTGACCTTCCCACAGTAACAGCAGCACCACCAGCTCCACCGACACCAGACACTATCCTTGGTACAAAAGAAAATGCTCTTGCTTTCTGGCAGAAAAGAACACTATATCCGTCTCTGGGTGATGCTAATTCCTCTTGCAGTCACAGTCTCCCCTGACTGTCGTGTAACCTAGAAACTAACCTGTGAAGTTCACCACCGCTTCTTACAGAAAATAATAGAGGAGAATAAAGGGGGTTAAAAATACATACGAGCCGGTCAGTGAGTGTGTGTACTACACATTATCAAGTAAGGAAGAAAATACACCCACCTCATTTTTCTGAACTGGTTAGGGTGTCACAGCAGAGACGTCCAGCATCTTTCTTTCCTCACCCGTTCCGTGTTTCTACTGTCCTACTGGGGTGACCCTACCTTCCTTCCTGCAGGACCTGCATCCTTAGTGGTCCTGTCTTTATTGGGTCGTTCTAGTCTTTGATTAACTTTCACTGTTGAACATGGTTCCAAGTTTTGCCTGTTGAGTAGTGAGAATTTGATAATGCTTACTGTGCTAAGGACTGTTTCTTGCATTTACCCTCACAGCAACCCTATAAGGTCGGTACTCTTACTATCCTACAAATGAGGAAACGGAGGCTCAAAGAGGTTAAATAATTTACGCAAAGTCACACAGCTAGTTAAGCGGTAGAGCCAAGATCCACACACACGTTTGAATAGTCTGAATCCAGTCTCAGTGCCCATAACCACTGTGCTTATCCACAGCTGGGCACACAGAAGGTACACGGTCAGCGGTAGCTGTTATCATTCATGTTGCTTCCATTGGACTAATACTTGACTTTTGGGGAAGCTTTTACTTTCTGCCCTATAAAAATGACTAGTTGAATAAATAAAGCCTAAATAAAGAAATCTCCCTGATATCTGGCTAGAATTCCTTAAAACACTCTTTGAGAATTCACAACTGTCTAATGCAAAGCCTGATTCCCCAAGTAGCGTCCCCTAGAATTGAGTCATGGCTTCCGGTCATAACATGTCTCTTTCTCAGCCGGGCAACCTCGGAAAAAGTTTGGGACTTGGTGACCCAAGACTCGTGAGCAAATCCCAGGTGAGCTCTGCTCCAGACCAGCAGGGAGACATTGGGCCTACCTGAGGGAGGCGATGGCTGAGCTTGCTCATGTGGTTGCAGGAGGAGCAGTCTTTGGCGGATGGGAGAAAAAATGGCAAGGGTACAAGTACAAGGCAGTGCGGCACTGGAAGGCTGCCTCTGCACACTGCGTGTGCCCACACGATCCCCAGGCGAGCGTCGAGAGGGCCTTCTATACTCTGTCACGTGAGCAGAACCCCTTACAAGTAAGAGGCAGTCCAGTTGTTCCTAAGGTGTCTCCATGGCCACAGTCCTGGGTTGCGGCTCCAGGTGAATCATGGATTCCTGCTCCACTGAGGTATTGTGTGGCCCTGTGTCTCCCCCCGCCGAGCCCTGCCCTCCAGAACCCCCGCAGCTGGTGGTCCCCTAACTACCAAAACACCCTCAGTGAACAGAAAGAAGCAGGAGTGTGAATTTGATCAGACTTACTGTATCTGACTAAGAGAAGATGCTTGTCGACCCAAGCACTCTGTCTGGTCCTGACCAAAAAGTTCCCGAGCTCATATAACCCACAGAAATGCCCACTGCCAACCTGTGCTGAGGAGCAAGTGGGTCCAGTGGCACAGGTACCAGTAAGTGTGCAAGTCCTTTAAATTAATGGAGGATGGAACGGAACAGGGAAATGACCCAACATTTACCAAAGGCCTGTGAACACCAGGGGTCGTACGTAAACCGCTTCCTTTAATCCTTACCCTGCTTCAACAGCAGCCATATGATTCCTATTTTGTTTTACAACCAAGGAAACTCAGGGTTAAAGAGGTTCCATAGCGGGCCCACCACCCCACAGCTAGTACGTGGCAAGGCTGAGGTTTGCATTCGGGTCTGTCCGACTCAGAAGTCCACTTGCTGTTCAGCATCCCACCCCACTTTGGGCCTTGCCTGCAAGAGGTGGGTAATTCTCTCCAAGTTCATCCAGATGATCTCTCCTGTGATTATTTTCAGCCATCACTAGCCGTGGGACTAAAGTCATCCGGTTTAGTTTCTCCTACACTATTTCTGTTTCTTCTGAGATCAAGTGGAATGATAAAAACATTCCTTCCTAGAATGAGCTCCTTCTGGAGAGATGATGCATGAAATGTCAGACTCGCTGGGGAGCCTAGAGACCGTTTACCCTCCCTCACTGTCCAGGTGGGATAAGGAGGTCCCAGACGGGTTGCAACTTCCAAGGCCACATGTATTTGTTGACAGCCTGGACTAAAACCTGCAGCTTTTACATCCCACTTAATCCCCCTTTCACTTCAGCCTGCTCTTCTACCCACCCAGCAGGTAGGTCTATTATAACAGCACCTAGGGTTTCAGTAGCTTTTATGAGATCAAGAAGAACAAAATCTCTAGGCTCATATTCTTTTCAAAAATTACAGGACACCCCACCTAAATGTAACTACTGACTCTAACTTGAGTTTCATTATCCTCAACCCCTTCCTATAGGACTGACCAACTGTAATGTTTGGGCTACAGATAAAAGAAAATCTTTCCCTGGAATTCCAGGTTACCGTGGGTTACATGGAAGTATTATACATCAGGGACTGTAGCAGGTGGAAAAGCAGGAAAAGGCTAAAGGCTCTCAAGATAATTGAATTCAACTGGTAGTAATTCAATGTTGCTTAGCGATGTGGGGCTGGGGTGAGATGGGATCCCGCCCTCCGTAAGATTAGCAAGTAGGGAGGACAGAGTTCATCCTCATAATACAAGATGAGAAGGGATCAATGCCATGAAGAGAAGTTCATGGATTAATTGACTTAGTACTTAACAAACGTTTAATAAATGCTAACTACATGTCAACTAGAACACTAATAATGAATAAGACATTGTCCCAACTCTAAGGATCTTACAATGCAGAAAAGTCGTGAGGTCAGTAAATTGTGAATTATGTTTGATAAATGCTGAATTAGAGGGGTCACTACAGGCTGCTATGAAGATACATAAAACTAAAGGCAAGTGTTGTTTGAGTCCTCCCAGTGTGTCAGGCGCTATTCTCAGCATTCTCTCTGTATTTATTCATTTAATCCTCCCCACAGCCTTATGTAATAGGGACTCTTATTATCCCCTATTTTATGCCTGAGGAAGTGGAGGGCCAGGGAAACTATACCCTGCACACTGTTTCACAGCTCATAGGTGACAGCCACGATTCAAAACTGGGGCGTCAGGTTCCAGAGCCCTCCCTTTTAGCCTCTTAGCTAAACCATCTTCCCATCACTTAGTGATCGCCTAGTCTGAAGGAAGGAGCAAGTGATGCCCAGCCTATTACTTTAAGAACAAGTACGATGTACCCAGAAGAGGAGGAACAGTATTGCACACATGGGGATAAAAGCCCTGAGTGAAGTCATCACCGTGCATTTAGGGAACTAAAGTTAGCTCAAGAGCAATAAAATGCCAGGCTGATACCGTACAGAAGTGAGGCTGGAGAGATGACTGAAGCCAGATCATGAAAGGTCTTACAAGGCCTGTTAGTGTGTTAATCATTATCCCCAGAGCAATGAAGAGCCAGCAGGGATTTTGAACTGGAGAGTGGAAAACGATTTTCATTTTATGCAAATGATTATGGCCTCAACATGGAGAATGGATTTGAAGGGACAGGACTCTGATCATCCAGTGGAGAGACAATGGTAGTCTAGGGCACAATCACCAAGAACGAACCCAGAGAGACAACTTCAACTGATGTTTAGGAAGCAGACTCAGTACAGCTTGATGGTTGAATATGGAGAAGGTGGTGTCAAGGTTCTGGCTGGGGCAACCAGGAGAATGGGGCGCTATTTCCCAAGTCGGGGGTTCAGGAGGAGGAGCGGATTTGGGGGTGGCACGAGGACAGTGATAAATTCAGGCCCTGGCATGCTGAGTTCGGAAGGAAAACCAGGAGAATAAGGCATCAAGTCGTACAGGGGATAGTGAGGAAGTGTTAAATTGTATTCCTGTCCCCCTGAATAATCAGTGTTTCCTCCTTGGAGTGCCTGCCCTACGGGAGGATTAATTTTCTTCCCCCATAGACCTCAGATTTAGCCTTATGACTTGTTTTGGCCAATGAAGTGAGAATGGAAGAGACACATGTCACTTCTGGACAGAAACTTAAGGAGTCAGCCCAGAGTCTATCCTGTCTTGTTTCCCCCTGCCATAGGACTGGCAGTGTTCCAGGGAGAGGCAAAGCCAACAGTCTGGGTCGTAGAGTGAAGAAAATGTGGAGCAGAGCCACAGCTGACCCACGACGCACTCTTAGCATGAGTGGAAAGCAAACATTTGTGGTTGTAGCCTCTGAGATTTGGGAAATACTTGTTACTGCAATATAACCTAGCCTATCCTGACTGACAAAGTGGGAAAGGTCACGTTCAATTGGGAGGGTCAAAAAAGCTGAACCCTTACCTCACACCATACCAAAATTAACTCAGATGGATCAAAGCCTAAGTGTAACAGCTAAAAATATATAACTCTTAGAAGAAAACATGAGTAAATCATAACCTTGATTTAGTCAACGGTTTCTTAGACATAACACCAAAAGCACAAGCAACAAAAGAAAAAAATATACTAGGCATCATTAAAATTTTAAACTCTTGTGCTTCAACGGACACCATCAAGAAAGTGAAAAGACAATCCACAGAATGGGAGAAAATATTTACAAATCATATATTGGAGAAGGTCCTGGTACCTAGGATATATAAAGAACTATTTAATTCAATAATAAGAAGACAACCATATTTTAAAATGGGCAAAGGATCTGCATAGACATTTTTCCAAAGAAGATAAACAGCCAATAAGCACATGAACAGACGCTCGACATCATTAGTCATCAGGAAAATGCAAATCAAACCACAATGAGCTACCACTTTACACCCACTAGGGTGGCCCTAATCAAAAAAAACAGAAAATGGCAAAGCATTGGTGAAGATGTGGAGAATCGGAACCCTCAGCCACTGCTGGTGGGAATTGAGGGTGCAGCTGCTGTGGAAAACCATCTGGCACTTCCTCAAATGGTTAAACAGTTACCACATCATCCAACAACCCCACTTTAAGCTACGCACCCAAGAGAAATGAAAACAGATGCCCAAACAAAACCGTGTATGTAAATACTCACAGCACCGTGATCCACAATAGCCAAGAAGTGGAAACACCCCAGTGTCCATCATGATGAGTGGATAAAGAAAATGTGGTATACCCCTTACAATGGAATATTATTCAGCAATAGGGAAGAATGAAGTGCTGACACATGCTGCAGCGTGGATGCGTCTTGAGCACATCATGCTCAGGGAAAGAAGCCACACGCAAAAGACCCCATATTGTATGACTCCGTGTCAATTGCATACCCAGAATAGACAAATGTATAGAGAAAGTAGGTGAGTGGTTACCTGAGGCCGGAGGTGGGTAATCGAGGGGGCTTGGGAATGACAGCTAAGACATGAGGGGGTTTCTTTTTGGGTTATTGAAAATGTTCTAAAACTGATCGTGGTTATGGTTGCACAACTGTGAATGCACTAAAAACCATTGAATTGTACTTAAATTCAGTAGTTTAAGTACATTAAACAGTGAATTGTATGGTATGTGAATGATATCTCAGTAAAGCTTTTAAAAATAAACTGAAGAAAGGTCTTACGGAGAAGTCCCTTGAGATGGCCTCAGAGGAATGGTGGGAGTTAAGGAGTTGACAGGAGACAGCAAGTAGGGCTTTAATTTTTTTGCCTGAGAATTTGGAGTTTAGTTTTAGGGTCTCAAACCAGGGCTGCCTCTCATCTCTAAGCCCAGCTAGACTTTAGGACACAGGGACAACTCAGAGGAGGTCCTACTCCGTTTGGTTGCCCTCCAGTACAATGCCAAGAAATGCCTGGGTGCAATGCCAAGAAATGCCTGGGTACATTGCTTCCAGCCCTCTGCTGGAGGGTAGGACTCCTCAGCCTGCCCCAGAGCCGGTGGTGCTCTCAGAAGAGCTTCTGGGACTTTCGACTTGAGTATCTACACGCCTCACATGTGAGGCAGCAGTGCCGAAACGGGGGGCCCATCGTGACGTCCGATGACATCCAGTCTTACCACAGTCGCATGCTGAGTGCAAGTTTCTCAATGTCTTATAGAAATTGGAGAAGCAAGTACGATTCCTGAGACTGGAGGGACTTCTAAGAGGGAATTTGCAGTGATGACGTATTTTCCTCGTTTGCTGCAGAGATGTAGCTAATCATCCTGCACGAGGCCCACAGACCTCCATGTCCTTGGGCAGCTATGGCCGACGGAAGTCTCGGTCTGTTGATAGAGTCGCTTCCCTCGAGAAGGACGATGTAGCACTGAGGATGTGAGTCCTAGGCGGGTTCCCTGGGAAACAGACTCTGAGAAGGGGATCGGCCTGCAGGAGGTTTATCAGGGAGCGGTGGAGGAACAGCCCCTGGAAGAAAGCGAGGTCAGCGAGGGCAGCGAGCGCAGGTAGAGGGAGAAGCGGGGCTGGGGTGCAGCCTCAATAGCGGCCTCCGCTGGTCCTCCAGGGAAGCTCTGGGGCCGGTGGCCTTGCGGAGCGCTCCCAGATTGGAGCACGGTAGCCGGGTCTGTGTTCCAAGGCAACAACTCTTTGCAGAACAGTTTCTCTCCTTTTCAGTTGTCTGGAACAACCCTCTTCCAGATCTTTTCAGCTATAACACCTCAGAGCCCCTGTAATATAGAACAAACATTCAAATATTGGCTGTTTATATGTTAACACTTTTTTTAGCCCTTTTCTCTAAAGATCTCACAGACCTGTGCAGCCCAGCATGGTGGCCACTAGACACGTGGCTATAGAGCCCTTGACATATGACCGCTCCAAAGTGAGATGCCATGTGAGTGTAGAATTTATGCTAGCTTTCGAAGACTTAGCATGAAAAAAAGAATGTAGGATGCCTCATGAATAATTTTTAATATTGTTTGTATATTGAGTTGATAATATTTTGGATACCTTGGCTAAATATATCATTAATGCTTGTATTAATACTAATTTCACCTGTTCCTTTTTACTTTTTTAAGATTTTTTTTTCTTGATATGGACCATTTTAAAAGTCTTTATTGAATTTGTTACAATATTGCTTCTGCTTTCTGTTTTGGTTTTTTGGCCATGAGGCATGTGGGATCTTAGCTCCCCGACCAGGGATTGAACCCACACCCCCTCCATTGGAAGGTGAAGTCTTAACCCCTGGACCTAGGGAAGTCCCTAGTATTTTTGTGTTTTAATGTGCCACTGAACAGTTTAAAATTGTGGCTCCCATGATGTCTCCCCTGGGCAGTGCTCCCCTGGACCTTTTCAGACAGTCTGTACCCTGGTTTCTTTCTGAAGTGTGATGCAGACTGTTCTCCCTTCATGGGATGACCGGTAAGAGCTCTATTCCTTTCTTCTAGTCACCCATGCCTTGCCCATGGAAGCTCTCACAAAAGTTAGTTGAGAATGATGAAGCAGGAACATCCCACTTTGTTTGACTTCCCTCTTTTAGATGTTCCTGTGCCGTTGTATCAGCCTCATCACGGATGGGAAAGAAGAAAGGTTGTGGGTGTGTAAAAGAGTAGCTTATTAGGACTTTGTGATGTCATTCAAAGAAAGCAGTTGGGGAAAGATTATACAAACACAATGGCCACTATTTGTGCAGAGTCTTAACAGCTATATACATGTCTCTGAATCCTTTTTCACGGGCATTATCTAACTTAAGCCTCATAACAGTGCTGTGAGACATATATTTTTATTATTCTCATTTTGCAGGTGAGGGAACTCATCTCTCCAAACTCTAGTTTATATTACCTGCCTGGCCCTGTGGGATCTGAGGTTTTGACACCCTGTTCCTTGGCCAATTACATATTTTTATAGTGAAAACTTAATTGAAACCAAATGAGTAAGGTTCCAATGTATGCTTTAGTCCAAAAACCTTGATTGAAAAATTTAATCAAATGCATTTATATTGTGATTTAAATATATATTTAGACTTGATTCCATCCCTGGTACAGGAGATTCCATTTCAGTTTTTCTCTTGTAACTATACTCTAGTTGTTTAACATAACCTTATTATGCATCCTTCATAACTCAAAGATAATTTTAAGGTTTCCTTTTTGGGAGGACCAGATGCTGAAAGCAGTTTGGTTTTCAAATTTTGGAGCTCTTCCAGAATCCGATGCTAATCGAAGCACATAACTGAATTTACTGGGAGGTGACCTATTTCCAAGTCAGCAGGTCAGGGAGGGGCTTGGGTAATATTTTCATTATTTTTATTAAGAGTACAGCCACAGCCACCACAAATGTAGAGCTGTCGGTGGTTTTATTTAACTAGAACAACAAACATATGTTTCCCAGATATCTTTATTCAAGACAAAAGAAGCAGATTTTCTTCCAACAAAAGAATGAAAGTTTTAGAAATGTTTAACTCATTTATAAATGTAAAATACATTTATTTTTAAAATATGCAATAAGCATATTTTATGATGTTTCTATCAGAATTTTTTTATGCTTTACTTTTATATATATTTTTATGTTTCCATCAGGTTTGCGTGTGAACCTTAAACTACATGATTATTTTACACGATTACGTACGTACATACGATTATGTAGCAAACACTCTTCTCAGTTTCTCTTTCCTTTTTACTCACAGAACAGAAGAGAAAGCATTTCTACTTCCAATTCCCAAATGATATTTCCACATAGGATTAACTTATCTAAAGGAAATACATATTCCTTCTATGCTTATTGCTGTTAGAAGCTTAATTATCGACTCAGAAAGTGCGTGGTTTAACGGGAAAGGTGTGACCTCTGGGGGTCATTAAACTGGGGTTCAAATCCCAACCCTGCTGCTTGTCAGCTGAGAGGCCCCAGGAGGTCATTCATCCTCTAAGAATTGGGGTTTCCTCGTCTGGAAAATGGTGATAATGCCTACTTTGCAAGGGTTGGCATGAAGCTCAAATTAAATGACTGTGGTAGTATTTTATCCATTGTAAAGCTGATGTATAATATCCTCTCTGATGAAATGTGGTGATGAGGAGGCAGAGTGGTATAATGGAAAGAGCTCAGAATCTGAAGATGGAGGGGAAGGAAGGCAACATTGCTGCTGCTCTCCTCCCCTTCACGTAAATTGTATCATTTTCCTACAATAACCCTGCCAGGTGGATGTTAATATTCCCATTTTGCGCTCTGTTCTTCTTACTGTACCTCTTAGATTTAAGTTCAAGTTTCCATTATACCAATTACTATGTAGCCTTGGGGACAACATTTATTCTAAGTCTCAGGGTTTGTTTTTTTTTAATTGATTGATTGATTAATTAATTTGGCTGTGTCGGGACTTAATTGCTGCATGCGGGATATTTAGTTGTGGCATTCGGATTCTTAGTTGTGGCATGCGGACTCTTAGTTGTGGCATGCGGGATCTAGTTCCCCTACCAAGGATTGAACCCGGGGCCCCTCCGCCCCTGGGAGTGCGGAGTCCTACCCACTGGACCACCAGGGAAGTCCCGACAGGGTTTTTTTTTTAATCTGTAAAACTGTAGTGATATGAATCCTGACATCACATAGTAGCACCACAACTGCTTTTTTAGAGATGCCCAAACCCTTTTTAGAGCTAGATTAACTATAAATACAAAAGTAAACGTTCAAATGCTTACCTTTAGGATCCAGTGGGATAGTATGCATCGTAACACCTTGCTTTCAGTAGGAGTTCAGTAGAAGTCTGGATCTGTACTAAGATTCCTGCACCGGCACACTGGCTTGACTTTATTTTAAGGCTTCTCAGCACACACGTCTCTTAAAATTTGTAGCAGTTTACATAGTGGAGATGGGACTTCAGAACGATTAGACCCTGGCCACCTTCCTGAAACAGCAATGCTGTCCTGAGAAACATAGTTGAAGGGTGAGTTGTGCACGTAGGAGTCAGAAATCACCAGGACAGCAGCAGGGAATGTGACCCTGGGGGGGGCTGGTGAGCAGGGCTCCAAGGCCTGCAGCGAATGTCGGAGGTCAGCAAGAGGAAGAATGTTCTGGCTCGTGGCCTGAGCCTGAAAGGGAGAGAGGTGAGGTCCGAGGGCAGCGGCGGGAGTCAGGAGATCGCGGGTTCCACCCCCTGGGCCTGTGGTCCCTTCATGGCAAGTGCCCCCCTTCTGTCCGTGGTCCAGCTAGTCCATCTGTGCTAACCCCGCCAGCTAGTCAACAGCCACCCTGGATCTCAGTGACTGCTCTTGCTGGCAGGGTGGAGGGCCTGCCTGTGTCAGTCTGGTTTGATAGAGAACTTTCCAGGTGCACGTTTAAAGGGAAAGGACATCTTCTGACTCCCAGGGAAGAGAAGCAGACACCTCGCAGGGCTCGGTTTTCTAGGGTGCTGAGAGAGCTCTCGCTCGCTCTGTTCGTCCAGGAAGTTTTCCTGCCCGTAGATTGCACTTTCACGGAGTCAGAACCAGGGTGTGCAAACCTGTTTTTGGTCGCAGAGCACCTGGAAGACAGCTTCCTTTGCAGAATATGATGAAACACCTGCATTTCTGTGTCTCATGTGAACCATGATTTAGCTGAGGATATGTTGATGTACTTGGCATGTAGTTGGGTCAGAAATGTTCTGCTTGATTAAACTTGCACATTGACGTGCCTCAAGCAGACTGGTTCAGGAAGGAGACGAGCTACTGAGGCTCCAGACAGGTTTCCTCAGGATCCAGTTTCCAAGAGTCTCCAGTACATGCATTTCATGTCCAGTATTCATCTTCCAAGAGGTTTGGCTGTTCTGCTACTATCTGATAGTAGTCATCAAAGAAAAATATTGGGAGAAAAACTTAAAATTGACCAAGTACTAGTAATTAGCTTTTTTTTTTTTTTTTTTTTTTTTTTTTTAGCAAATCAGAAAGGAAAAAAATAATTATATTTGGGGAACTTTGCAGTCAGAAAGACCTGGGTTCAAATTAAGAGTATTAGCTGTGGGACGGTGGACAGGTTAGTCAATCTCTTGGAACCTGCTTCCTCTTCTAAAATGGAGATGATACCAACTTGGCAGGATTATTCTCAAGATTAGCATTAGTATCTGTAAAGCCCCTGGCACAGCACCTGCCCCATAGTAGGAAGGTTAATAAACACCAGGCGTTGTTAATACTTTCGGTGTGGGAACACCTCGTTTTGCCCCTGGAACACCAGTGTTCCATAAGCCTGAGATGGAAAAGGCCTGGAGATGATTGGATTGTATCCCGCATCCCACAGGGGAGGCAACAGAGACTCAGAGAAGAGCCCAAAGATCACACAGCAAGTCTGCAGCACATCAGGGGTAGAATCCCAACCTCAGCGGCTCCCCTGCCACGTTGTGCTGTTCCTTTCTGCAAACCCAGAGCCTTTCTAAAATGCCCCCCACACTGTCCCTCGGGGCCACCGGCTGTTTTGCCTGCGTTCTCTTCTCCTCTGGTCGCCTGCCAAGGGCAGAGGATGTGCAGTGACTCCCCAGGTGAGCCCGGCCCCAGCCCCTGTCGTGTTAAAGAAAACAGTCCTCTCCCGGCTAGGCCGACACGTTCGTGCTTCTCGTCATGTTCATTGCTCCCGCTGTGGCTTTGCTCTGTCGGAGAATTTGTCAAGGAGGCTGCCTGCCCCAGCACCAGGGCACAGCTCGAGATGCTGCCGGCATGGCTGCTGAAGCAGGGAAAGCCCCGGGGGCTCAGCTTGCCTGGGCTGCCCGCCTCGGGGCTGCAGAGAGTAGGTTTGGGCAGAGAGAGGGGGACTGGCAGTGGAGGGGGACCTGTCGGCACTTGCCTGCAAGTCTCCAGGGAGAGAGAGAGTGAGACACCTGGGATGGGGGAGGCAGAAGCAGCACAAAGGAACCCAGGTACACCTTAGGGACCATGCAGAGATATCACTATCTTGAACACCATCTTTATTATTTAAAACAGGAGCCCGATGCTTTACAATGTGTTGGTTGGTGGCTCCCTCCACAATTCTGTTCCTTTTTTAGGTTCAGGGCTCAGCAGCCGTGCCTGGCCCACCAATCACCTTCGTGAACTTCTATTGTATCACCAGCAACCAATCAGAGAGGCTGGTGAGTGTGCGATTCCAGTGTTACTGCCTAGCTTGACTTAATCCCGGCCAAGAGCAAAGAAGCTTGACAGTTTTCATCAGCAGGCTGAGCCTTTTAAACGGATTTTTGAAAAGCCTGCTTATTTTTTTAGGGCCACTTACAAACTTTCTCCGTGTCTCCACCCCAGGCTTATGGATGAGCCCTCCACACACCGAGGTAGAAAGCTGGCTTGCAAAGCCTGCAGCAGACACTGAAATAAACAGACACCTGCTTCCAACTGTGCAGCTGCCGGCTCTGGTTCAGGACCACCTGTGCATCCCACCTCTGGGTTCCAGGGGGTGCCCTGAACAAATTCTTTAAATTACCTGGAATCAAGCCTTCCTGTCCCAGACCAAGTTATGCTTTGCCAGGACTTTCTACCTTGTTATCCAGGCTCCTTCCTCCCGGACTGTGGTTCCTTGGCAGGATGGTCCCTGATTTAGGCTCCATATCTCCCACGTGGCTAGCACAGGGGCCAGCAGAGAACTCCAGTGGCCTGAAGGAATGGTGTGCTTTGGCAGAGCCTTGGAGTCCTGCCTTGCCTCGTACCAAATGCTGGCTGAGGGTTGGGTGGGGCTGGGAGGCAGAGTTCCACTCTCCAGTGCAGCCCATGTTGAGGACCTGACTCTTCTGGCACTCTGAAGGTAGCATCTGCCTCAACTAAAACTTCCCTTGTGGAAAACCAAAAAATAACATGCGGAGGAATTCCCATAACATTATCAGCTGATTTTTCAGTGGAAACTCTGCAGGCCAGAAGGGAGTGGCAGGATACACTTAAAGTGATGATAGAGAAAAAGCTACAACCAAGATTACTCTACCCAGCAAGGATCTCATTCAGATTCGATGGAGAAGTCAAAAGCTTTTCAGACAAACAAAAGCTGAGAGAATTCAGCACCACCAAACCAGCTTTACAACAAATGCTAAAGAAACTTCTCTAAGGAGGAAACACAAGAGAAGAAAAAGACCCACAAAAACAAACCCAAAACAATTAAGAAAATGGTAATAGGAACATACATATCGATAATAACCTTGAATGTAAGTGGATTAAATGCCCAAACCAAAAGACACAGACTGGCTGAATGGATACAAAAACGAAACCCATATATATGCTGTCTACAAGAGACCCACTTCAGACCTAGGGACAATACAGACTGAAAGTGAAGGGATGGAAAAAGATATTCCATGCAAATGGAAATCAAAAGAAAGCTGGAGTAGCAATACACATATCAGATAAAATAGACTTTAAAATAAAGACTGTTACAAGAGATAAGGAGGGACACTACATAATGATCAAAGGATCAATCCAAGAAGAAGATATAACTATTATAAATAAGCACCCAACATAGGAGCACCTCAATACATAAGGCAAATGCTAACAGCCACGAAAGGAGAAATTGACAGTAACACAATAATCGTAAGGGACTTTAACACCCCACTTACACCAATGGACAGATCATCCAAACAGAAAATAAGTAAGGAAACACAAGCTTTACATGACACAATAGACCAGAGAGATCTAATTAATATTTATAGAACATTCCACCCAAAAGTGGCAGAATACACTTTCTTCTCAAGTGCACATGGACATTCTCCAGGATAGATCACATCTTGGGTCACAATCAAGCCTCAGAAAATTTAAGAAAATTGAAATCGTATCAAGCATCTTTTCTGACCACAACGCTATGAGATTGGAAATCAATTACAGGAAAAAACTGTAAAAAACACAAATACCTGGAGGCTAAACAGTGCGCTACTAAATAACCAAGAGATCACTGAAGAAATCAAAGAAGAAATTAAAAAATACATAGAAACAAATGACAAGGAAAACACAAAGACCCAAAACCTATGGGATGCAGCAAAAGCAGTTCTAAGATGGAAGTTTATAGCAATTCAGTTGTTCTTTGAGAAGATAAACAAAATTGATAAACCTTTAGCCAGATTCATCAAGGAAAAAAAGGGAGAGGATGCAAATCAATAAAATTAGAAATGAAGAAAGAGAAATCACATCTGACACTGCAGAAATCCAAAGGATTAGAAGAGACTACTGCAAACAACTATATGCCAATAAAATGGACAACCACGAAGAAATGGACAAATTCATGGAAAGGCACAATTTTCCAAGACCGAACCAGGAAGAATTAGACAATATAAACAGACCTATCACAAGTAATGAAATTGAAATCGTAATTTAAAATCTTCCAACAAACAAAAGTCCAGGACCAGACGGCTTCACAGGCGAATTCTAACAAACATTTAGAGAAGACCTAACACCAATCCTTCTCAAACTCTTCCAAAAAAATTGCAGAGGGAGAAACACTCCCAAATTCATTCTATGAAGATCAGAGCACAAATAAATGAAATAGAAATGAAGAAAACAATAGCGAAGATCAATAAAACTAAAACTAAAAGCTTGTTCTTTGAGAAGATAAACAAAATTGATAAACCTTCAATCTCACCTCAAGAAACAAGAAAAATCTCAATCTAACCTTACACTTAAAACAGGTAGAGAAAGAAGAACAAAGAAAACCCAAAGTCAGTAGAAGGAAAGAAATCAAAGATCAGAGCACAAATAAATGAAATAGAAATGAAGAAAACAATAGCGAAGATCAATAAAACTAAAACTAAAAGCTTGTTCTTTGAGAAGATAAACAAAATTGATAAACCTTTAGCCAGATTCATCAAGGAAAAAAAGGGAGAGGATGCAAATCAATAAAATTAGAAATGAAGAAAGAGAAATCACATCTGACACTGCAGAAATCCAAAGGATTAGAAGAGACTACTGCAGACAACTATATGCCAATAAAATGCACAACCACGAAGAAATGGACAAATTCATGGAAAGGCACAATTTTCCAAGACCGAACCAGGAAGAATTAGACAATATAAACAGACCTATCACAAGTAATGAAATTGAAATCGTAATTTAAAATCTTCCAACAAACAAAAGTCCAGGACCAGAATACATAGAAAATCCTAAAGATGCCACCAGAAAACTACTAGAACTAATCAATGAATTTGGTAAGATTGCAGGATACAAAATTAATGCACAGAAATCTCTGGCATTCCTATAAACCAACAACGAAAAATCAGAGAAATTACGGAAACAATCCCATTTGCTACTGCAACAAAAAGAATAAAATACCTAGGAATAAACCTGCCTAAGGAGGTGAAAGACTTGTACTCAGAAAACTATAAAATGCTGATGAAAGAAATCAAAGATGACATAAACAGTTGGAGATATATACCATGTTCTTGGATTGGAAGAATCAATATTGTGAAAATGACTATACTACCCAAAGCAATCTACAGATTCAATGCAATTCCTATCAAACTACCAATGGCATTCTTCACAGAAATAGAAGAAAAAAATCTTACAATTCATATGGAAACACAAAAGACCCGAATAGCCAAAGCAATCTTGAGAAAGAAAAATGGAGTTGGAGGAATCAGGCTTCCCGACTTCAAACTATACCACAAAGCTACCGTACTCAAGACAGTATGGTACTGGCACAAAAACAGAAATATAGATCAATGGTACAGGATAGAATGCCCAGAGATAAACCACGCATCTATGGTCAACTAATTTACGACAAAGTAGGTAAGCATATACAATGGAGAAAAGACAGTCTATTCAATAAGTGGTGCCGGGAAAACTGGACGGCTACATGTAAAAGAATAAAAGTAGAACACCTAACACCATAACCAAAAATAAACTCCAAATGGATTAAAGACTTAAATGTAAGACCAGACACCATAAAACTTTTAGAGGAAAACACAGGAAGAACACTGTTTGACATAAACCACAGCAAGATCTTTTTTGACCCACCTCCTAGGTAACAGAAATAAAACCAAAAATAAACAAATGGGACTTAATTAAACTTAAAAGCTTTTGCACAGCAAAGGAAACCATAAACAAGACAAAAAGACAACACTCAGAATTGGAGAAAATATTTGCAAATGAAACAACAGACAAAGGATTAATCTCCAAAATATACAAACAGCTCATGGAGCTCAATATCAAAAAAACAAACAATCCAGTTAAAAAATGGGCGGAAGACCTAAGTAGACATTTCACCAAGGAAGACATACACATGGCCAAGAGGAACATGAAAAGATGTTCAACATCAGTAATTATTAGATAAATGCACATCAAAACTACAGTGATGTGTAATGGCCAGTCAGAATGGCCATTATCAAAAAAGCTAGAAACAATAAATGCTGGAAAGGGTGTGGTGAAAAGGGAACCCTCCTACACTGTTGGTGGGAATGTAAATTAATAAAACCACTATGGAAAACAGTATGGAGGTTCCTTAAAAAGCTAAAACTAGAAGTACCATATGACCCAGCAATCCCACTACTAGGCATATGCCCTGAGAAAACCATAATTCAAAAAGAGACATGCACCCCAGTGTTCATTGCAACACTATTTACAATAGCCAGGACAAGGAACCAACCTAAATGTCCACCGACAGATGAATGGATAAAGAAGATGTGGCACATATATACAATGGAATATTACTCAGCCATAAAAAGAAACAAAATTGAGTTGTTTGTAGTGAGGTGGATGGACCTAGAGACTGTCATACCTAGTGAAGTAAGTCAGAAAGAGAAAAACAAACACCGTATGCTAACACATACATATGGAATCTAAAAAAAAAAAAAAAAAAAAACAAAAGGTACTGATGAACGTAGCTAGAGGGCAGGAGTAAAGAGGTAAACATAGAGAATGGACTTGAGGACATGGGGTGGGAGAGCAAAGCTGGGGCGAAGTGAGAGTAGCGTGGACATATATACACTACTGAATGTAAAATAGTTGGCTGGTGGGAAGCAGCAGCATAGCAAAGGGAGATCAGCTCGGTGCTTTGCGATGACCTAGAGGGGTGGGATAGGGAGGATGGGAGGGAGGCTCAAGAGGGAGGGGATTTGGGGACATGTGTATGCATATGCTGATTCTCTTTGTTGTGCAACAGAAACTAACACAGTACTGTGAAGCAATTATACTCCAATAAAGATCTATTAAAACAAAAACAAAAACTTCCCTCGTTTGGTTTTGATTTTCATCACCAATAAGAGAACTTCTGGATAGTCAGGGGCCTACTTGCATTCATTCTTCCCTTGGCCTAATCTAGCAGTCAGTAAACCAGACAAATAGACTCTGCCTTGTTTTGTAAATGAGTTGTATTCGGACACAGCCAGGCTTGTACATGTAAGTATTGTCTATGGCTGCTTTCACGCTACAATAGTGGAGCTGAGAAGCTGGGATGAAGATCATATTTTGGCAAGGCAAAAAATGTTTACTATTTGACCCTTTAGAGAGTTTGCCAACCTCTTAAATCATCTCCCTGGCTGCCCCACACTGATCACTTAAGCCTCAAATTCAATCACACCATTCTTCTGCTTTAAAAAAAATCTCCAGATTTACACTGTGTAGACAGAAGCTCCTTCGTGCGGCTCTACACAGCCCGGCCCTCACTCCCTTCCATCTCAACTTTGCACCCTCTGCCTCAGCTCATGATCATCCCTGATGTCATGCCTTTGTCCAGCCTAGAACACCCTTCCGCTTTCTCCATCTGCCAAGCCTCTAGACATCCTTTAACACCAAATTCAAATGTCCTCTCCCCTATGCACCCTTCCTAGATGCTTAGCAGAATTAATTGCTCCCTGCTCTGTGCTCCCATGCCTGTTTGGACAGACAACCGCCATTGTCTTGACCATATGGGATGGCAGTGGTGTCTTTCTGTGCTTGTCTCCCCCTCTAGACAGTGAGCTGCTAGAGATCAGGTAGCTTGTCTCATTGGCTTTCTGCCCCTGCCAGGGATGAAGGTGAATCATCTAGATGATATGTTCAGTCAGAAGCAGACCTTTTTAAAAGTGCCAGGAACCTGACTACAACATCTTATCCATGCCACCTCTCATGATTGACAGTAGGGTTTTTTCTTATCTCTGTACCTCCTCGTAGCTGGAATATCATAGGTGCTCAGAAAATGTCTTAATAGTGAGTATGTAAATACATATATATTTTTTCTTCTATTCCAACATCAAAATGCAGTAAACAGTATTACATTCCCTTTATCATCAAGTACCTTCAGGAGTTTTAAAAGTAGTCTATCTCCACCCAAAGATATACAAATGGCCAATAAGCACATTAAAAGATGCTCGGTATTATTAATCATTAAGAAAATGCAAATCAAAACTACGATGAGATACTTCACACCCACTAGGATGGCCATAATCAAAAAGACAGATAAGCGCTGGTGAGAATGTGGAGTAATTAGAAGCCTCGTACACTGCTGGTGGGAGTGAAACATGGTACAGATGCTGTAGAAAACCGTTTGACAGTTCCATCGAGTTACCAAATGACCCAGTAAATGTGCCTCCACACAAAAACACACACAGCAGTATTCCCAGCAGCATTATTCATAATAGCAAAGAAGTAGAAATGACATAAATGTCCATCGACTGATAAATGGATAAATAAAATTTGTATCCCATGCAATGAAATATTATTCAGCCTTAAAAAGGAATGAAATTCTAATATGTTCTATGAGATGGATGACCCTTGAAACATTAAGCTAAGTGAAAGAAGCCAATCACAAAAGACCACATAGCATATGATTGCATTTATCTGAAATGTCCAGAATAGGCAAATCCACAGAGACAGAAAGTTGATTAGTGGTGGCCTAGGTTTAGTGGGTATGGAGGTGGGGGAAGAGATGAGCAGTAACTGCTAATGGGCAGGGAGTTTATTTTGGGGTTGATAAAAATGTTCTGGAATCAGATAGCAGTGATAGTTGTACCAGTTTGTGAATATACTAAAATAAGTGAACTATACACTTTAAATGGGCTTATTTCATGGTAATGGATTATAACTGCATTGTGAGTGTGTGTGTGTGTTTTAAGTACTCTACATTGAATAGAGCTAAAATTGGTGAATTCTATCAATATCCAATTCAATATCCAAATTGTACTATAATTTTTTTCATTGTACTATAGTTGATGTACAATATTAGATAATTTCAAGTGTACGATATAGTGATTCACAATTTTAAAGGTTATGCTCCATTTACAGTTATTATAAAATATTGGCTGTATTCCCTCTATTGTACAATATATCATTGTAGCTAATTTTATTTTATTTTTATCTTTTGGCCATGCCGCATAACATGTAGGATCATAGTTCCCCGACCAGGGATCGAACCTGTGCCCCCTGGAGTGGGAGCATGGAGTCCTAACCAGTGGACCGCCAGGGAAGTCATTAATTTTATACATAGTAGTTTGTACCTCTGAATCCCCTACACCCATGTTGCCCCTCCCCACTTCCCTCTCCTCACTAGTAACTGCTAATTTGTTCTCTATATCTGTGAGTCTGTTTCTTTTTTATTATATTCATTTGTATTTTTTAGATTAAGGGATATCATACAGTATTTGTCTTTCTCTGTCTGACTTATTTCACTTAGCATAATACCCTCCAAGTCCATCCATGCTCTTGCAAGTGGCAAGATTTCATTTTTCCTTATGGCTGAGTAATATCCCATTGCGTGTGTGTGTGTGTGTGTGTGTGTGTGTGTGTGTGTGTGTATCACATCTTCTTTATGCATTCGGGTGTTGAGGGACACTTAGGTTGCTTCCATATCTTGGGAATTGGAAATAATGATGCAGTGAACATTGGGGTGCATGTATCCTTTTGAACCCAGTTTTTCTTCAGATATATGCCCAGGAGTGGGATTGCTGGGTCATACAGTAGCTCTATTTTCCGTTTTCAGGTACATGTATCTTTTCGATTTAGCGTTTTTGTTTCCTTCAGATATATACCCAGGAGTGGAATTATTGGGTAGTTCTATTTTTAGTTTTCTGAGTAACATTCTTACTGTTTCCACAGTGACTGCACTGATTTACTGTCCCTCCAATAGTGTATGAGGGTTCCCTTTTCTCCACATCCTCGTCAACATTTGTTGTTTGTGTTCTTTTTGATGATAACTATTCTGGCTGATGTGTGGTGATCTCTCACCGTGGTTTTGATTTGCATTTTCCTGGTGATTAGTGATGTTGAGCATCTTTTTATGTGTCTGTTGGCCATCTGCATCTCCTCTTTGGAAAAATGTCTATTCAGATCTTCTGCCCATTTTTAATCAGGTTGTTTGTTTTTTTGATGTTGAGTTGTATGAGCTGTGTATATATTTTGAATGTTAACCCCTTATCAGTCATATCATTTGCAAATATTTTCTCCCATTCTGTAGAGTGTCTTTTCATTTTGTGGATGGTTTCCTTTGCTGTACAAGGGCTTTTAAGTTTAATTAGGTACCATTTGCTTATTTTTGCTTTTGTTTCCTTTGCTTTAGGAGACAGATCCCCAAAAAATATTGCTATGATTTATGTCAAAGAGTGTTCTGCCTGTGTTTTCCTTTAGGAGTTTTATGGTTTCTGGTCTTACTTTTCGGTCTTTAATCCATTTTGAGTTTATTTTTGTATATGGTGTTAGAGAATGTTCTAATTTCATTCTTTTATATGTAGCTGTCCAATTTTTCCAGCATCACTTACTGAAGAGATTGTCTTTTCTCCATTGACTATTCTTGCCTCCTTTGTCATAGATTAATTGACCATAAGTGTGTGGGTTTATTTATGGGTTTCTTATCCTGTCGCATTGATCTATATGTCTGTTTCTGTGCCAGTGCCATACTGTTTTGATCACTGTAGCTTTGTAATATAGTCTGAAGTCAGGGAGCATGATTCCTCCAGCTATGTTGTTCTTTCTCAAGATTGTTTTGGCTATTCGAGGTCTTTTGAAATTGAGACTCAAAGAAGTTAAGAAACATATCCAAAGCCACAGAGCTACAAGAGGTAAAGACAGGATTCCAAACCAGGTCACCTCTGGGTTTCAAATTCTCATGAAACCCCACATTAAATATTAAGTATGTACGATACACACATACACACACACACACACACGCACGCACGCACGCACACACACAGAAGTATATGAGCTGAGTTGAGTTACAGCTGACTGTTTGATGTAGGATCATAGTTTGTAGATGTGTAAACATTTGTCAATGATTTTGTGGTTTTCTTTTCACCTTTTGGAGTCAATAAACATTTTTGGTGCATCCAACACTTTGGTCAGCTCTTGAAAAATTCAGTGTCAATGAACTGGGCTTGTGGTTTCCAAAAGCAAAAGATGCCACCAAATAGCAACATCATTTAAAGAACAGGGACATGCTGCTCCTGGAAAAATTCTTATTTTGGGAGGAGAGGAACAGGAAAGAGATTGAGTATGTTTTTAAATTATATTTTGTATTTTTAGATCACTGTAAATTCCATGCAGTTGTAATAAATAAAAGAGAGAGATCCATGTGCCTTTTATCCAGTTTCTCCCAGTGGTAACACCTTGCAAAACAAACTAGAACAAATAATTTTAAAATGCAGTCATACGCTATGTGGCCTTTTGTGATTGGCTTCTTTCACTTAGCTTAATGATTTCATTATCTGTGTAAAGAAAATTGCAGTATCTACTCCATAGAGGTGTTGTGAAAGTTAAAATTACATGAATAACTAATTCATGTAAAAGGCTCAGTAGATTACATGCCCCATAGTAAGGAAGTTATTATGATGACGATGTTACACAGGACAGTGATTTACTCACTGTTGACCCTGATGGATATTTGTAGGTCACTGGGGCTGATGATAAAAGCCTTGATCCCAGGAGGTCCTTGGGTCCACTTGACAATGGCTTTGTACTTAAGCAGAGCCAGAGTGATGACTTCTATTGTCAGCTCTGCTGGAGGAACAGTTGAAGCAGGAGAACAATGACCTGGTTATAATGGAGGCTCCAGCTAACATTATTTCAAATGAAAGCTACAAAAACAGTGTGGAAAAACCACAGGAGGGGTAGAGCCAGCTAAGGTTTGCATCCTGAGGTCAGCTGGTAGTTGATTGAGTCACAAAGCATTTCATACAAATCATGATCTGACAATGACTGTATTTTCCTTGCTAAAACACAGGATACCTATTTTTTAAAGTTATTTTTAAAAATCTGTGTGATTTGTGGTGTCTGGCCTATGAAAAGGCTTGCGTAGAACTTAAATCAAATGTGGTTATACATTTACTCAGTCATCTTTATTGAAAAAAGTAAGATTATGTGCCTTGGGACCTCCCTGCCAAGGCTGAGCTTTAAGGTTGTGTCACCTTTGGGATCGCTGTTTAGGACAGCTCTGAAAACATGTGTCAGGGGCTGGCACCTCACTGAGCACTGAGGACGCAGAACAGCAACTCTGGCGCTCACAGTACCATGCGTATAAAATGTAAAAGACAAACAATGATAAAGCAAAACAAAACAATACAAAACACAAAAAGAGATCTTTAACAAATAAAAATCAGTAATTCTGTGAATGTTTTATCCTATTAGTCAAAGACAATGTTGAAACAAAAATGAGTATGAAGGTCATATTCATGTTTCTGGTACTTGAAAAGTATTGTTTTAGAAAAACAATAGAACAGTAGAAATGCCCTGATATACTAGGCCATACAAAGATTAGATATGAAAAGATCTGGGTTGTGTTATAGGTTCTGCCACTTAACCTACTGTGCAACTTTAGCCAAGTCACTTAACCTCTCTGAGCTTCCTCATTGGTAAAAAATGAACAATACCCACCTCACTGGTTTGGTGTGAAACTAAGTAAGAGAAATTGAACCTTATTCAAATATAAGCAACATTATGGGAAGTTATAGCAAATGTTCTCAGTTGTGGGCTGTTTACAGATAACCAGGACCACAGAATTGTATTATTTCTAAATGTGTTTGTTTTTCAGGTTTTAGGCCAAAATTAGAGTGTGAAGTAAAAATTCCAGGACAATAGAAGGAGACCACTGCATGAAAGTAATTTATAAAATTTTCCTGTTTTGTTTTTCAAGAGATTTAGGACCTTCAGTTGATAAAAGAAAAATGTGTGTCTCCTCTGGGAGACCAAATGCTCATCAACTAATAGTGAGTGTCTGAAGTGCTGGGTAAGGAGGGGTCATGCATCAAGGTCTGGGCAATAAGAGGGAGTCTGACCGATTGTAATGTTTGCTCAGAGTACGGGAAGGGCAGGATAGGTAAGAATTAGGTGTTCACTGACCTTGCATTTCTAAGGAGAGGGATACAGTGTTAGCTTAGGGAAGAAAAAACAAAGGAGGATTATGGTAAATCTACAAGATAGCAATGGGAGTCTAACATTAAGTCACTCAACAAACATCAACTGAGCACCTGTTTTGTGCCAGTTGTTTATTCCTCAGTGTTCTAGATAAGAGGCCTTGGAGTCAGTAGACTGAAGTTCAAATCCTGGCTCTGCTACTTGACCTATGGCTTTGGGCAAGCTGTGGAGTCAGCCGTGTAAACGCTTTTAATACCAGGTAGCTAGCGGGCTGACAGAAGTGTGTGGAGAGGATCTGGGAGGCTTCTGCTTGAGGTGGTGTCGTCAGGTCATGGTTTGAGGCTTTCCGCTGCTCCAGATATATGAAACGAAAGAAAAAGTATGAAAAGAGAGAGAAAAAACATAGCCACATTAAAAGACGTAATAAATATCTCTGTGCAGCATAAATGGAACACAGCGAGTGATAAATGGGCCAGCAGGGCTCTGGGTGGGAAAGCGGGCGGAGGTGACCAGGAATCGGCCTTTTGTGTAGTGACAGGAGAGGCAGGGGCACCAAGCAAGGGGAAGGGCCAGGCTCAAGCTCCCTGGGGAAGGGTGTCCTCTTTGTTCACGCACGTGCACACACACACGTGCACACACACATACACCCAGGAAAGGAGGCTAAGAAATCCGCAGCTCTCTGGACGTGTGGCTTGTGAAGGTATGTTCCCTGGGAGACGGAGAGGCCAAGACCTGGGCAGCCTTTCCAGTGACTTGTGCTTGGATTGGCATTTCCCCTGTGTGGGCGGAGAGCCCAATATGGACACCCAAGGCACCAACATGACACTTGATACTGGAGTAGGAGCCCGAGGGGCTGGATGGAGGCCACCAGAAACCTGGACAGGGAAGAAGGAAGGAGAAAAGCAGAGAGACCGGGCGGGAGGCGGGGGGTGGTCAGGAGGGGAAATGCGGCCTCAGGATGAGCATGCAAACCAGAATCCCAAAGTCTATAAGGAAAATCAATGCTAAGGCACAGAGCCAAAGAAAATATATTTCTTTACTTCGGAAAGCTTCCTGGGAGTGCAGCAACTCGCCCATCCAGAATGACTGCAGTTGTGTGTTATGGAAATATTATGAGGTCCATCAACTTACGGGTTTTCTACTGAGGAATGTTTTCGTAAACCTGATTTATAGAATTTGGTTTTAGTCTAGCTACTTAACCCTGGAGAGAGGAAGAGCTGGTCTGGGGTGGTGGGAGTGAACATTTACTGAGTCACACACTGCCCTTGTTTTCCATACACATCTCATTAATCGCCACACCAACTCTGGAAGTTGGGTGTTTTGATCCCCGTGTTACAAGGACTAAAAGGTCCTTGTAACACGGTCCAAAAGGTTAAAGGACTTCAAATTTTCCCTGGAGCCCAGGAGGTGGTGAGGTGGGAATTTGAACCCATGTCTGCCTGTTCCAGTGCCCTTTCCACTTCAAAACAGAGACTATGTCACATTTTTGTTTGTATTTCTGGTGCCTAGCACAGTGTTTGGCACATGAAAGATGCCTAATAAGTGTTGGCCCAAAGAATGGAAGCCCCGTTGATCAACCCATAAGTTCCTAAACGGGCAATCAGTCCTTCCCCTGAATAGTACAGACAGGAGCTGATTAATACCAAGCACAGGGACTTCCCTGGTGGCGCAGTGGTTAAGAATCCGCCTGCCAGGGGCTTCCCTGGTGGCGCAGTGGTTGAGAATCTGCCTGCCAATGCAGGGGACACGGGTTCGAGCCCTGGTCTGGGAAGATCCCACATGCGGCGGAGCAACTGGGCCCCTGAACCTGCGCATCTGGAGCCTGTGCTCCGCAACAAGAGAGGCCGCGATAGTGAGAGGCCC
>NC_041231.1:9692202-9727571 GCF_002837175.3 Physeter macrocephalus
GAACGCCCTCGCACAGAAACGAAGACCCAACACAGCCATAAATAAATAAACAAATAAATTTTTAAAATCTTAAAAAAAAAAAAAAAGAAAAGAATCCGCCTGCCAATGCAGGGGACACGGGTTCGAGCCCTGGTCCGGGAAGATCCCACATGCCGCGGAGCAACTAAGCCGGTGCGCCACAACTACTGAGCCTGTGCTCTAGAGCCCGCGAGCCACAACTACTGAGCCCATGAGCCACAACTACTGAAGCCCGCGCACCTAGAGCCCGTGCTCCGCAACAAGAGAAGTCACCGCAACGAGAAGGCCGCGCGCCGCCACGAAGAGTAGCCCCCGCTCACCACAACTAGAGAAAGACCGCGCGCAGCAACAAAGGCCCAACGCAGCCAAAAATATAATTAATTAATTAATTAATAATAAAATTTTTTAAAAAATAGATAATACCAAGCGCAGGCTGGTGAATCCCTGATGGATATCTTTTATGAGAAAGATGAAAAGGAGTTGCTGTTCCATCATCACACTCTGTGATCTCTCTCAAACCATTCACTCCTCTCCACGCCCACCACCTGCATCCCAGCCCGAGACACCTCGGTTTCCCACCTCCACGGCCGCAGTGGCCTCTCCTCACCTGCCTGCCCTCTTCTCCCTTCCGTCCATCCCACGCTGCCGAGATGGTGGGATGCTTAAAACCCTTGAATGTCTTCATCACCCTTAAAAAACGAAAAGCCCTGAAACGGTTCACGCCTTAACCTGGCCTACGGAGTCCTGTACAATCTGCTGTGACCCGGTGTCCTCTTCGCCTTGCAGCGCCCTCCCTCTGGCTCTCTACCCTGCAGGCAACTGGAATTGTCTCCGTTCCTTGGACGTGCTGTCTCCTGCCTGCGTACATGCTGTTCTTCCCTTCTTTTACCTGCCTCGCTCCTACTCTACCCCCAGCCTCAGTTAGACATCGACTCTGCAGGGAAGCATCCTCCGTCCTCCCAAGACTGGGCTGGGACCTGTGTTGTGGATGCCCCGGGCTCTCTGTTCACCTCCTTTAAAAACTCCTAATACGACTCTGTTTCTTAAATGTCCCCCTTTCCCACCTTGACTCAGTTCCTAGCCCACGGGGACTGTCCCATCCTTATGCACCATCATCTCCTGAGCGCCTTCTCGGCGATTGGGCATGACACTCTCCATGAATACATGTTTGTCTGCATGGATGATTTTCACACCGCACTGAAGAAGTGGTGACACGCCAAGTGATTGAAGGGAAGTGACACAGAATTGCTGCTAAATCGCAGAATCAGAGCAAAGATTAAACAACCCTGTGATTTACTTCTGAGGGACTTTTAGCTGGGGAGCTACTGATGGTCTGAAGAATATAAAAGCATTGTCATTTGGCTCTCTGCGGCTGGCGGTTAATCAAACCCCAGTGGGGCCCGATTCCCACGAGGGGAATAAACAAGGTGACATCATGGTGACACACTCCCGAGGGACTGTGCAAGTTGTCCGCTCTGTTTGCTGGTTGGAAGAGTCTGTCCTTGCTCTCTTGGGCTGCTCATCATCTTTGTATGGCTTCTGACTCTGTAGGTCTCCAGGGATGGGTGACAAACTTCATCTCCCGGTGCCTTTGCCCTCCTCGTGACCCTCAGGATGTAGCCCGCCCTTCTGTGGTGGTGGCCTTCACTGCACATGCAGAGTTCCAGGAAAGCAGTGCCTCTGTACACAGGCTTTCAAACCCTGAGCATATTCAGTATTGCCCCTCCCCTGAATTTCAGCATAACAGCTAACATCAAGGTGTGTAAAACTTACCCACTTATTCCCTCTCTCATTTGATTGTGGGTCTTATGCTCCTTGAAGGAAAAAGTTAAATTGAAGAGTGCAGTGTTCCACATGTTATATATACAAATAGATTCTGCTCACGGTCTGGACAAGTCATTTCATCTCCTATGCTTCAGTTCTTCTCTGAAAAACTGGATAATTATAGTTCATAGGGTGTTTGCAGAAGTTAATTAAATTAATACATGTTCAGAGTTATAATAATAATTCCCAGGAAATAGGTAATCACCAAGTGCTAACTATTTCTATTACTATTATTGTTATATTGTAATTTTAATGAGAGGAAATGTGGTCTATTTATAAGGATACGGGCTTTGGAATCCAGAAGACTGGCTTTCTATCTTGACTCTCGCAATTACTGGCTGTGTGACTTCAGGGAAGTTATTTAACTTAGAGCCTCAACTTGGTCAGAGTAGGATAGAGATTAATACTACTGACCCCCAACAGTCAATGTGAATATTAACTGAGGGACTGTCTAGAAAACACCTGGTGAAGGTCAGACACAGAGTAGACACCTAGTAAGTGATAGCTCCTGCCTGTTACTCTGCATGAAAAATACATCATTTCCAGTACATAATAAATGAAAATTGCACACGTTAACCTGTAAAGGGAGGTCAAGGAAGAAGGGAAAGGCAGTGCTATCAGAAACTGCAGGTAGCATCCCACAGACTAGCTGTTCGGTGACTCTAGAATTAGGACCAACATTTATTGAGTGCCTCGAGGGCAAGAAAGAGAGCTAACATTTATTGAGCACCTACTATGTGCCAGGCACTTTAAATAAGTGCATTTGAGCCTCAGAAAGACCCACAAGGAAGGGTTTGTCTACTTTCCTGGTAATAAGACAGACAAAATGCTTGCTAAGGTCTCACACTGAGTAAACAGTGTAGCTGGAGCTCTAATCCGGGACTGTGTGATGCGCAAACATGGCTTTCCTCCCCCTTACGTAACACTCAGACATGGAATGGCAGTCGTAAGGAGGAGCAGAGCATAGCCAGGAGATGGACAGGGGTGAAGTCATTGCAGGTATGAGAAGAGCGCACGGGAGAAGCAAGAGCCGCAGAGGCTCACAGGAGGGTCCGAGTCCTTTCCAGGAAGGTAACAGAGGAGGTGGGAGAGGTGTGTGGGAGGAGGGTGGCCGCGGAGCATCCTGCGTGGCGGTGACCCCTTCACAGTGAGAGGAGGGCACAGGATCCAGCAGCTGTAGTGCCGGCCAGCAAGGGCACACTGGTCACATCGGTCACGGGGCCACGCGAAGTGGTCCTTCTCTCCAGGTTCAAGCTGAATGTTCCCACCTGACGGTACCCAGAGCGCTCCGGGTCCTCCCATGCTCATCCTGTCCAGATGCCTTTCCCCATCTCCGTGACCTGCCTATGTCCTCAAAACCTAGATAGCGACCCTCTTTGCATATCTCGAGTCTCTGTGTTGTTATGCTGGGTCTCTCCCTCTACCTTGAATCCCATCCTCAAGGCTTCCTTTTCTTATCCTGGCTTAGGCATCTGCCAAGGTCAAGAAGAACAGGGCTGGGGGGTGGGGGGAGGGAGAAAAAGTAGATCCCACCACCACGCTGGGAGGAATTCGGACTTTTCCAGGTTCATCCCCGGCAGACTTACGCTTTAGCAAGTTCAGAGGACAGGACTGGGGGAGGGGGACGATGCGGGGCGACTGCAGCTGCCCAGGGAGAGCTGTGGCCCTCTGGTTTAGGACTGTCATTAGGCAGGATAGTGAGGAAAAGACAGATCTGAGACATATTTACGAGATTAGAATAAATCGGTAATTGGCTGCGGAGGTGAGAGAGACGGAGGGACTCAGGAGGACACTCTGGTTTCTAGGTGGTTGTCTGGGTAGCAGGGAGCGTTGTTACCTGCTGCAGGTACGGGGGTGGAGCCAATTGAAGGGGAGGCTACCGGGGACCTTGCACAGGTTTGAGGGGCCTCTGGGCTAGACGGGGGGGTCCAGCTGCACCTGATACATGAGCACGAGACCCAGGAGAGGCCTTGATGGCCAACTGAGAACAATCAAGATCCCCCCACCTCCCTGGGTAGAATGAGAAAAACAAGGGTCAGGGAGAGAAGCTGGGAGAACAGCAAAGCTTAAGGGGCAGGCGGAGAGAAGGCAGCTCTCAGAAGACTCAGAGACGCACAAGAATACAGGGGGTATATGAGGCTTCCCGCTGCTTTGACAGTAAGTCTGAACTCCTTACTGCTGCCCACAGGGCCCTGCCTCCTTGATCTCCTGCCTCCTGCCTGGATGTACACCCGACCTTCCTCTTTCCTCTGGCGCCCCAAAAAGCTCATTCCTGTCTTGTGTCTGTCCTTCCCCACCTTCCAGGGCAACCATTTATGAAGCCACTTTATTGAGGTATGATTGACATGCAAAAAAGCTGTGCAGATTTAATGTACACAACTCAGTGGGTTTGGGGATAAGTATACACCTCTGAAACCATCCCCCATCAAGGCTATAAATGTATCCATCACCTCCCCATTATTATTATTGGGTTCCTCCACCCCCCTTAGTTAGCAGTATCGTGTGTGTGTGTGTGTGTGTGTGTGTGTGTGTGGTAAGCGCACTGAACATAAGATCTATCCTCTCAGCACATTTTAGGTCTGCAATATGATACTGTTAGCTCCAGGCACTATGCTGTATAACAGATCACTGGAAATTATTTATCTTGCCCAACTGCAGTCTGTACCCTTTGATCATCACCTCATTTTCTCCCTCACCAGCCCCTGGTAACCACCACTCTACTCTTTCCTTCTATGAGTTTGACTATTTCAGATTCCTCACGTCACTGGAATCCTACATTATTTGTCTTTGTCTGGCTTATTTCACTTCGCATAGTGCCCTCTAGGTTCATGCATCTTGGCACAAAAAGCAGGATTTCCTTCTTTTTTTAAGGCTGAACAATATTCCATTGTCTATATGTGCATTTATCCATTCATCCATCGATGGACGCTTAGTTTGCTTCCATGCCTCGGCCGCTGTGAGTCACGCAGGGCAGACACTCCCGACCATCCTGTCTCAGGTAGCTCTTTTTATTCCTACTCATTTCATCCTGAGTTACTTCCTTTCTAGCTCGTAGCACCATCTGAAATCTCTGGAACCTAAGTAATTATTTGTCTCTTTTCCCATACCCCATTAAGACGTAAGCTCCATAAAGACGTGAGCTTGTCTGCCTTGTTCGTCTCCATATGCTCGGCACCTACCTGAGGGCCTGGCACCTAGTGCACACTCAGTACATACCTGCAGAGAGAATGAATGGACCGGGAGGGGTGATGTCACAGCAGCCTAGGGCAGTGGTTCTCCATCAGGGCTGCTTGCATCAAAGTCACCCATGAGGTTCTGTAAACGTGCAGATGTCTGTCCCCTGCCCCAACCTCATACCCGTGGAATCTGAATCCCCGGGGCATGGGTAGTGTAAAATTCTCCACTTTGATGTACTTTGCTGACAGCCAGGTCGGGGAGCCTGTAGAGTAGAGAATTTCAAGGATCAACAGTGCCAAATGCAGCAGAGTTTCATGGATCTGAGGACTGGACAATGTCCAGACTTGACATGCTTCAGGGTTAAGCCAGTCACTTCAAAGTATGGAGGAGGCTACTCAGGAGGGAATGTACCCCAATCTTCTCCTACCACCCATGTGGTTTAGAGGGTCTGACCCCCTCCTCCTCCAGAGCAGGCACTTACTGGTCACAGCGATGGGCTTGCCTTCTGCAGCGTACAGCTCAGGGCTGGACACAGCCAAGGACTTCCAAGAGGATGCTTGCTTGGGCTCCTGAGTAAGTCTCTTCTGGAAACTCCTGGAAAAGACTCTTCCTCCTCCTCTGGATGTTGTGGTGTGAGAGTGTTGCAGCCTGGACCTGCAGTAGCCATTTCACTGCCACAGAAGTAGAGGAGCTTGGAGCCTGCAGATAAACTAGGTCCCCCGGGAAGGGAGAGCTGAGGGAGGGAGAAACCGGGCCCTGTCTGGAGCCCGTCCCCTCCGAAGCTTCAGTTCCACGACTCAGTACACGAGAAGGAGGCTGACCGATCCAACGAGGATGTCAGCCTGCACGTGTGCTGAGTTGACAGTGAACCAGGGCTTTGTTGTTGTTTTATACATTTATTTATTTTATTTATTTCTGGCTGCGTTGGGTCTTCGCTGCTGTGCATGGGCTTTCTCTAGTTGCGGCGAGGGGCGCGTGGGCTTCTCATTGCGGTGGCTTCTCTTGTTGCAGAGTATGGGCTCTAGGCACCCGGGCTTCAGGAGTTGTGGCTCGAGGGCTCAGTAGTTGTGGCTCGGGGACTCTAGAGCGCAGGCTCAGTAGTTGTGGCGCACGGGCTTAGTTGCTCTGCAGCATGTGGGATCTTCCCAGACCGGGGCTCGAAACCGTGTCCCCTGCGTTGGCAGGCAGATTCTTAACCACTGCACCACCAGGGACGCCCAACCAGGCCTTTGTTGATGCGCAGACCCTTCAACAGACTTTCCTGAAGCAGGATAGGAATCTAAGCCACGGGCTGCAGTCAGCAGAGTGACATGAGCAATCACAACACCCATCACAATCTGTCCATATTTTTAGAGGGTTAGAACCTGGGTCTAAAGGGTTGGAAGCCAACCACTGCGCCACCAGGGACGCCCAACCAGGCCTTTGTTGATGCGCAGACCCTTCAACAGACTTTCCTGAAGCAGGATAGGAATCTAAGCCACGGGCTGCAGTCAGCAGAGTGACATGAGCAATCACAACACCCATCACAATCTGTCCATATTTTTAGAGGGTTAGAACCTGGGTCTAAAGGGTTGGAAGCCTAACATGGCCTGATTCTGGGAAGTAGATCTTTTACAACCGGTACAGAGAAAACTATTTAGAAACAGACACTCTGTGAAGTCTTTTATCTTGTGGTCACACACCAACGCCAAGACGTTCCAAGATCCAGGATGGCCTCAGTACTCTTCACAAGCAAAGTCAAGTCTTGACACCTTTAGAAACCAGCATGGGGACAAGCAGAACCACCAGGTCTCAAGCTACCGTGGGTGTGAATGAACATTCCCTTTTGCTTCACAGCCCGAAAGCTGTACATCTGTTTTGGATTGTCCATTGTGTCTGTGCTTTGATCCACAGTAACTTCTCATGTTATGGAATTGATTTGCATTGACCACCACTGGAAATAAAAAGAAATACGTGTCTGAAAAAGAAAGCAACCTGCCAGCAGATCCTGACCAACAGTAGTAACAGTGGACTGTTTGTCCTCTGTAGGTTGGAGCTGCACAGAATTCAGGGGCTCCCCTGGGGACCCTCATCATTGTAAAGCAAAGGAAATGGGCTTTGGTCGCAGGACCCAGAGCATATGACCATAGGATTCCAGTTTCGGGGTTTGTGGTCAAAAGAGTATGGACTTCGGACACAGATTTAAGTTCAAGCCCTAGTTCCACCACAAGGAAGTTATTTAACAGCGGGAAACATGAGTGCAGTCAAATCTACTTCTTGGGTATTGAGGATCAAATGGTAATAGATGTCATTTGAAGGTGCCTTGCAGGCCCCCTCTGGGCTCTCAGACTTTTCATGGTAACAAAATAGTGGCCACAGTTTCAAATGTCAGGCTCTCCACCATACCATCCAGATGACCCCTCTGGATCCTCTTCTCCCCCTTCAAAGAGAAAACTCTGGAAAGTGTCCGTTTTTGCTTCTTTTCTTTCTCTGTCATTTTACTGCTGCATTATAAGAGTACCCAAAACATTTATAACATTAATGTGAGACATTCTAATTACTTTGAGGCTGAAGAGTGAGATCTAATGTTTGAAACATAGATACTGAGTACACTTTCTCATCTGCGTCCTCCCAACATTCTTTCAACTTTATCGACATATAATTTAGATCTGTTTTAGGTGCACGCCTCAAGGACTTTTGACAAATGTATGCACATATGCAACCACCAATAAAGTATAAATGATTTCTACCACTCCAGAAAGTTCCATCATGCCTCTTTGCAGTCAATCCCTCCTAAGCCCTATCACAGGCAACCACTGACTGCATCTCCATCACCATAGATTAGATGTGTCTTTTCTAGAATTTCATAGAGATGAAATCACACATGTAGTCCTTTGTATCTGGTTTCTTTTTTTCGCCATAATTTTTTTGAGATTTATCCCTGCTGTTGCATGTATCAGTAGGGTATTCCTTTTATTGCTAAGAAGTAATCCATTGTGTCAGTCTAGCTCAATTTGTTTATCTTTTTGCCTATTGAGGGGCATTTAATTTTTACTATTAAAAAGTTTTAATAGTTTTTTGCAGTTTTTTACTATTATAAGTAAAGCTGCTCTGACGTTTGTGTGCAAGTCTTTTTGTAACATTTCATTTCTCTGGGCTATCTATCTAGCAGTAGAGTCGCAGAGTCACGTGATAAGTAAATGTTTAAATTTTAAAATGTTTATAAAATGTGCCCAACGGTGTATGAGAGTTCCAGTTGCTTCACAGCCTTTACCAGTACTTGATACCCTTTTAGCCATTCTAGTGGAGATGAAGTGATAACATTGTGGTTTGTTACTAACCTTTTAAAAAATTTGTGGAAAAATACATATAGCGTAAAGTTTACCATCTTAACCATTTTTAAGTGTACAGTTCAGAGGCATTAAGTACATTCACATTATTGTGCAACCGTCACCACCATCCATCTCTAGAACTCTTTTCATCTTGCAAAACTGAAACTCTGCCCCCATTAAATACTATCTCCTCTTTCCCCCTCCCCCCAGCCCTTGGCAATCACCAGCTTACTTTCTGTCTTTATGAATTTGACTAGTACTCTGGGTACCTCGTATAGTGGGATTGTACAGTGTTTGTCCTTTTGTGACTGACTTATTTCACTTCGCATAATGTCCTCAGGGTTTCTCCATGTTGTAGCATGTGTCAGAATTGCCTTCCTTTCAGTTCTTTAGGGTAAATATCCAAAAGTGGGATTGCAGGATCATATGATAGTTCTAGTTTTAAATTTTGAGTAATCACCATACTGTTTTCCATAGAGGCTGCACCATTTTACATTCCCAGTGTCCGTGTACAAGGGTTCCAATTTCTCCACATCCTCACCAACACTTGTTTTCTGTCTTCTGGGGTTTTTTTTCTTCTTCTTCTTTTTTAAAAAAACAGCAGTCCTAATGGGTGTGAGGTGTAGCTCACTGTGATTTTTTTGTTTTTTTTGTTTTTGTTTTTGTTTTTGTTTTTTTTGCGGTACGCGGGCCTCTCACTGTTGTGGCCTCTCCCGTTGCGGAGCACAAGCTCTGGACGCACAGGCTCAGCGGCCATGGCTCATGGGCCCAGCCGCTCCGCGGCACGTGGGATCCTCCCGGACCGGGGCACGAACCCGCGTCCCCTGCATCGGCAGGCGGACTCTCAACCACTGTGCCACCAGGGAAGCCCGCTCACTGTGATTTTGATTTACATTTCCTTAATGATTAGTAATGTTGAGCATCTTTTCATGTGCTTATTCACCACTTGTATATCTTCTTTGGAGAAATATCTATTGAAATCCTTGGCCAATTTTTTTTTAATAAATTTATTTTTTTTATTTTTGGCTGCGTTGGGCCTTCATTGCTGCAAGCGGGCTTTCTCTAGTTGCGGTGAGCGGAGGCTACTCTTCGTCACAGTGCACGGACTTCTCATTGTGGTAGCTTCTCTTGTTGCAGAGCACGGGCTCTAGGCGTGCAGGCTTCAGTAGTTGTGGCACGCGGGCTCAGTAGTTGTGGCTCGCGGGCTCAGTAGTTGTGGCTCGCGGGCTCTAGAGCGCAGGCTCAGTAGTTGTGGCGCACGGGCTTAGTTGCTCCGCAGCATGTGGGATCTTCCCAGACCAGGGCTCGAACCCGTGTCCCCTGAATTGGCAGGCGGATTCTTAACCACTGTGCCACCAGGGAAGTTCCCCTTGACTAGTTTTTAAAATTGGGATGTTGGTTTTCTGTTGTGGTCGCCACTAACTTTTCAACTGTCCTTCTCTTAGTGGTGTTATTCCATTTTATAGATGAGGAAACTTTAGTTCAGAGCGGCAAAGTGACCATAATAGTACTAGTCACAGGCATTGTTCTTATCTCATCAAAGATAAAGGTGAGCAATCATTTGAATTATCATTTGAAGATTGACTGAACATATACTAAGGGCAACAGAAGTGTGACACAGGCTGGAGATACTGGTTTACAGTTCCTGGAGGGAGACAGATAAGGAAACAGGCAATGTTAGTACAGTGTGACAAGCACCGTAATAGGGGAAGTATGTGCCGCTCTGAATATCTGGGAAACTGGAGGGAGTTTAGTAGAGCTGTAGCTCTAAGTTTAGGAGTGGCTAGCAATGAGGCTAGGGAGGGAGATTGGTTACAGTTCTTAATTGCAAACAACAGAATCCACTCAGGCTTATTTGAGCCGAAAATAAATTTGTAAAAGAATATTAGAAATTTCCAAGAGGACCAGAGAGTGGGGCGTGGAGGCTACAGGACCAGAAACAATGCCCAAACCACCCCACGGGACTTTCAGCAAAGACCCCACTGCCACAGCCCAGCTGGTATAGTCACTGAAGCTCACCAGCTGCAGTGACATGGACACGCAGCCCCCACCAGTGCTGCCCCCAAAGCCGGTTGCCTCTGCCCTCCTCCTTGTCTTAACATGATTCCCTGGAGTGCCTGCTTCCTCACGCTGCTCACGGGTGAACAAAACCTTGCACGGCTGTGTCTGACGGACAGAACTTGCTCCCCAGATGCAAGTTGGGAAAATGAGTTTTTCTGGCTCTGTCTTCAGTGAGCAGGACTCTAAAGGAGGGAATTCCCCAGTCACAGAAAGGGTTCAAAAACAGTGGGCAGGTTCACACAAACACTTGTAACAGCAACGTTCACAGCAACTTTGTTTGTAGCAGCCAATAACTGGAGAGAGTCCAGATGTCCTTCAACATGTGAATGGTTAAACAAACTGGTCCGGCCGCACTGTGGAGTATTCCTCAGCAGTAAAAGGAATGGGCTATTAATACACACAGCAGCTTGGATGGCTCTCCAGGGAATCACGCTGAGTGAAAGAAGCCAGTCCCCAAGGGTTGCATGCTGTGTGTGATGGAAGTATGACAAATAGGCTGCAAAGCTGCAAATCCAGCCTTGAGGCAATCAGGGAAGGCTCCACCGAGAAAGAGATCTTTTGAAGAAATGCTCGTAGAGGGAACTGTACTGCAGGTACCAGGCCTAAAAGGGCCTGTCAAGTTTGAGACAGAGAGGAAAGTCTAATGGTGTTGGAGCATAAGAGTGTTTTTGGAGCGTTAGAAGAAAAGGCTAGAAAAATGGGCTGGGACCAGAACAGGAAAAGCCTTGAATGCCGTGCTAAGAAGTCTGGACTTGTTTCTATAAAGCAGCAATTCTCAGACCATAGCATGCTTCAGGATCATCCGGGGGGGCTTGTTAAAATGCAGATTGCTGGGCCCCACCGCCAGAGTTTCTGACTGAGTCTGTCTGGGATGGGGCCTGAGAATTTGCCTTTTTCCCTGCTGATGAGGGGACCCCCTGTGGAGAACCACAGGTGTAACGAATAGGAGGTAGACAGAAGTTTTCAAGCAGGGGAATAATGAGATCAGTTTTTTTAGAAGGATCTTCAATGGAATTAACCTGGGGACTGAGTGACTTCCTGCGGTGTAAACCCCTCAGATGATCTGCACAGATGGTATTAAAAGCAAAGGGCTAGGTGGTGAGAAAATCTGAGTTCCAGTTCTGTCTCTGTGACTAGCTGGCTGTCTGAACTGGGGCAAATATGTTAACCAATTTGAATGTCAATTAGGATGCCAATAACAATAATTAGTACCATTTACTGAATAGTTACATAATCATCTTGTGAAATACAGCTGTTCTAAGAGATAGGTATTATTGCTCTGTTTTACAGGTGAGAAAATTAAGACTCAAAGGAGTTAACTTGCCCAAGATTCCAAAACTATTAAAGGGTGGGGTTAGGATTCAAAAGTAGGATTTTTCTTTTTTTTTTGCGGTACGCGGGCCTCTCACTGTTGTGGCCTTTCCCGTTGCGGGGCACAGGCTCCGGACACGCAGGCTCAGTGGCCATGGCTCACGGGCCCAGCCGCTCCGCGGCATGTGGGATCTTCCCGGACCGGGGCACGAACCCGCGTCCCCTGCATCGGCAGGCGGACTCCCAACCGCTTTGCCACCAGGGAAGCCCTAAACTAGGTTTTTTTTTTTTTTTTTTTTAACTCTAAAGCTTGTGCTCCTAAACTGCTTTGTCATGATTTCTGAAACTGAGGTTTACAAATGTAGTCTTAGGAAGTTATGAGTTTTCTATGAGAATTTTTAGACTCTAGTATATTTTATGTTACTCTTTAAAAATTTGATATAAGCAAATACTGGGTCATCTGGATGACCTTTCTAGCTGATTTCAGGCCCTGCATTTGCATATGTGTTTACAGTGGCATTTAAGCAGAGTAGAATCATTGTAATTGTCCCAGCCAAAGCCAAAAGAACATCAGTGGTCCTCAGTAGTGAATGATGTGCCCATGCAAAATAGTGAGCCAAGGACCCCAAGACAAGCTGGATGAATGAAGCGTTCATGGTGGTTTGAATGGAGAAAAGGCAAGAGAGTTATATCGCCAAGGGGCCACGGTGGTAAGAAAATACAAACACATGAGCCCAGAGGTGAGTTCCATATTCACACTGCTAACATATTTAGTTTCACAGAACAACATCATCTGTCATATTAAGTTAATGCTGTTAATTTCAACATTGCTGATTTAGTGGCATTGCATATATTTAGCTTGCAAATACGTTTGTGTTTTATAATTGCTTAAAAGCTACAAGGCAGGGAATTCCCTGGCGGTCCAGTGGTTAGGACTCTGTGCTCTCACTGCCGAGGGTGAGGGTTCAATCCCTGATCAGGGAACTAAGATCCCACAAGCTGCACAGTGTGGCCAAAAAAAAAAAAAAAAAAAAAAGCTACAAGCCTTTTAGAAAGGTACAAATCCTAAGAGTTCTCATCACAAGGAAAAAGTTTTTTTTTTTTTTCCTATGTCTTTAACGTTGTATCTGTATGAGATGACGGATGTTCAAAATGTATCGTGGTCATCATTTCATGATGTATGTAACTGAAATCTCTGCCGTACACCTTAAACTTATACATATAGGTCAATGATATCTCAGTAAGACTGGAAGAAAAAAAAAATGCTGCAAGCCTCTAAGGGACTTACGTTGAGTTTTATGATGTCCATATTCGAGCGACGTGAGAACAAAAACAATATAAGTGAACTCTGGGAGTCCAGGGGAATTTTTGTTCATGAATGGGGGTCTGCAGATGACTTAAGAGTAGGCCAGGGTTCTGGGTTATAGCCAACAGAAAAGGTCTCTGGTTAATATAAGCAGAAAGAGAGGTTATAGGATGGTATTGGGTGGCCAAAGAATAGATGGGAGGCTAGAGATTCAGACTCAGAATGTGGTCAGGAGCTCAGGAAGGGAAGAAGCCCTGGCCGTCCCGGCACTGTGTTCACCGCTTCAGCCCAGGCACTGGTGTCCCAGGACTCTTGACACGGCTGCCACCACCAAGGCTTCAAATCACTGTCTCAAGAATGAAGAACCCTGGCAGGAATGTCCAGTTGGCTAAGCCTCGCTCAGTCCCCTACCTCCTGGCTGTCAGGGAGGGGACCACGTGGCCCCCTTTGGTTTCTGTAGACCCAGCCAATGGAGAGTTTCGCCCAAATAGGATAAACCTCTAGATGCCGGGGAGCCAAAACCCAGTCCAGTATACACACTCCACTGTGGATCAGAGAAAACGGGCCCAGTTCTAGGGACGTCAGCATCCAATAAGACAACCTCAGGAGCATCAGCTAGAAAGCCCTACCCACATGTTTGCGGTTCCTGCCGGCAGCGGCAGTGTCCTGCCAGGTCCCACCAAGATCAAGAGCAGAGATGAAACGCCCAGCCTCCACCGTGGCTATTTTGGTTCCACGGCCTCACTGCAGTGGGCAGATCAGGAGGGGACCATGCACAGTAACTGAACAGAGAAAACAGAAAATTTTTTTCTTCCTGGAAAACAATTTTTTTTTTCATTTAAATCCGCTTCTTCTGATGTTTATAAAAACAAGCCAATAAAAGGCCTCTAGCTCAGATTTTGGAGCTGAAATTCAGAAAACATAGTATTTATCATCGCAGCGCTTTTCTGTTCCCGTCCTCCTGGGCTGATCACACAACTGGTTTTGCTGGGAGCGGGAGCGCTGGGGGGTGTTTGTCCCGGTCTCTGATGGCACTGGCTTCAAACGCTCCCCTGCAGTGCTTCGCACGTGGCTGCAATCAACCGTGCAGCAAACCTACTGCAGGAGGAGAGATTGCGTGTCTTATACTTCGCAGTAGGAAACTGTGACCCTTTCTCATTTTGGTCGCAAATCCTCCACTTCGAAGGTGTTTCATCTGGGGAACTGCACAGGAAGCCCTTGATTGTGTGTTACTTTTTTTGTAAAGATTTCCGCACCCGGAAATAGTGTTTTTCTCCCTCCTTCTCCAGTTACATGAAGGTGTTGGGGGGAAAAAAAACCTGTTTTGGCTACTGCATGACCTGCCCCCTGCCCATCTCTCTGACCTCATCGGTACCAGTCTTCCCCTCCCACCCCTCTCCAGCTGCACCGGCCTCCTGGCTGGTTTCCGAAACACGCCAGGCCCTCTTCTGCCTCTGGGTCTTTGCACCTGCTTGGTCCTTGCTTTGGCACATCCTCCCCCCCTTAGAGACACACGATTTGCTCCCTCAGCTTCCGTCCAGTTTCTGCTCACGTATTGCTTACTATAGAAGTCCTCCTGCTTCTAGTATTTTCTTACTCACCCTGCCCTGTTTCTCTTCAGTGTACCTGATGCCCTATACTTGCTTCTTTATTTGTTTATTGTCTATCGTCTCCTACTAGAATAAATCTTCATGAGGCAGAGACTATGTCTTCTTCCTTGCTAATCACTAGTGGTCAGCACATAATAGACACTCAGTAAAGTGCTGGATGAGTGAATGCATGTAATAGTAAAAGCTAGCATTTCATGCGTAGTGGAATTATAAACATTATCTCTAAGGAGGAGTGAATTTATGCTGATGTAGTTAGTGCATTGAGGATCAAGGGCAATGGGTGGGGGGGGACCCGTACCAGGATCAGAAGCCACCGGGAAAAGGGGAAATGCAATCTTTAAATCTTCACTCTTGATACCTCCTTTGCAGTCCTGGCTCATATACACAACAGTCCCTTTTGGATATCTGAGAGGCAGCTCACATTACATACGTCCAAAGTGGAAGTCTTACTTCCTCCTGCTCCCAGTATTAATCTCCTCCTTCCCGAAGTTCCCATTTCACTTAACGCCCACCTTTCACCTTGCTCATGCCAAAAGCCAAGGCGTCATCTTGGGTACCTTGCTTTCCTCCAACCGCTACGTGCAATCCACCAAAAAGTCTGCCAACTCTGCCACGGCAGAAATGGCCAGCCGGATGCGAATCTGTCCCCTTTCCACAGTGTAGGACCATTGATGGGAAGTAGTTGCCCAAACGGGGACTCCATTTCCTGGCTCCTGTCATTTGGGTGAGGTCACGTGACTAGCTCTCATCAAGAGATAGAAGTGGAACGATCTGTGCCACAGCAGGCCCACGTGTCCTTCTCCATGTGTCTGCTGGATGAAGAGGATCCTCAAAGGATTCTGGGACCCCAGGGGTTGGCAGAGTCACAAGATGAGGATCCTCGGTCCCCGAGTCACCACTTGGAGGAGAGCCACTTGCACTTCTACAACTGCTCACTGTTTAGACTTTATGTCAAAAACCACCAAGTTTTGGGGGTCATTTGGTTCAGTAGCTGACGTCACCTTACCTAGTACATCTATCTCCAAACTATACCTCAGATCTGTCCACATGTCTTCATTAGTCTCTTATTTTATTTGGAACCTCCATCCTCTCTCATCAGAAAGATTGCAGAAGTCTCCTAACTTACCTCCTTCCTCTATCCCTGCTGGCTATAGACTGAATGCTTATGCCCTCTCCCCCAGTTCATGTGTGGAGACCTACCCCCCAGTGTGATGGCATTTGGAGGCAGGGCCCTCGGGAAGTGATCAGGTCATGAGAGCGGAGCCTCCATTAATGGGATTAGCGCTCTTATATGAGACTCCAGATAGCTCCCCTGCCCCTTCTGCCACGTGAGGGTACAGCAAAAAGATGCCCGTCTAAGAACAAAGAAGCCAGGCCTCGCCAGACACCAAATTTGCCAGTGCCTTGACCTTGGACTTGCCAGGCTCCAGAACTGTGAGAAATAAACGTTTGTCATTTAAGCCACCCAGTCTATGGTATTTGTGTTATAGCAGCCCGGAAGGACTAAGACCACCCCCCGCTACCCCCGATAGTCTATTCTCTACACAGCCATCAGAGAGACCTTTTAAGAATCCAAATCATGTCACCCCCTCAAATAGCTTCCCTTTGCCTGTAGAATAAAGTCTGAACTCCTTCCCGTAGCCCGTCCACTGCCCCAGCTTTATCTCAAACTTCTCTTCTCCGCCGTTTATTATGGTCCAGCCACCCTGGCCTTCACTCAGTTCTTCAAACACAGCAGACTTGCTCCTGCCCCAGAGCCTTTGCACTTGCTGTTCCTTCTGCTTGGAAGTCTTTCCCCCAGATCGTGGCATGACTGGTTCCTTGTCACCATTCAGGTCTCAACTCAAACGTTACCTCCTCATAGGAGTCCTCCCTGGTCACACTGTCAGATTGATGCCACTCTGCTGCCACGACGGGTCATTCTCTATTTCATTCCCTGTTTTATTTTCTTCATTGCTCTTATCACTATTTTAAATGATCTCTTTTAAGTTAACTGACATGACTTAAACCATGTTTCCTGGCTAATCATGTCTCTCCCACCTCCTCCCCAGCACCCCTCCGTTAGAGCATTAGCTCCGCGGGAGCAGGACCTTGTCTGAGTTATTGGCAGTTGAATCTTCAATATCTAGAACGGTAAGACAGAAGGTGCTCTAGATCGAAGGAAGAAAGGGAGGGAAGGAGGGAAAAAGCGTGGCGGGGGGGTGGAAGGGAGAGAGGAAGAATTGCCCTAGTCAGATCAAGGACCCTCACAGCACAACCCCAGGATCCACACAAAGTTGTTGGAGAGGAGGAGTGAGCTGGGGAGAGGCAGATGGAAGGCAGGCTGGGCAGCCCTTCTGAAGCAGCCTCCAAGGTACAGAAACGACATCACCTACCACCCCAGGCCATCAGCTTCCTATTCTTTGGGAAGCTCTCTCCCCCCTTTGGAAGGAAAAAAAAAAACCCATACCTTTGCCCTTCTTTTTTTCTCTCTGTACAGAAACCTTATCTATCTTGGACCCAAACCCACTTTCCCTGCTGCCAGTAAGCGCTGGAAAGGTTATCATGCCTCCTTGTCTGTGCGATTCAGAAGGCTATGAAGCTGTGACTGTAGTATAAAGAAGACGTGGTTTGTCCAAGGTAACTAGTTGTTTATCAATATATCTCAAATTCTTCAAAACGTTTTGTACATTGTGGTGTCCCAAATACTAACACAGCCTGCTTACTGGTTATTCCAGGGCTGCACGCAGTGGGGTCACATTGGACTTTGAAATGGGACCCACTTTTATTGATTATGAGACTGTTCCAATGTATACAAACACTTTTTTAAAAAAATACAAGCTAATACAAATTCATCAGTCTAAGCAAGTTTGACCTGGATTTTAAAGCTGTCCTAAGTAATCACCTGTAGGGTCAGTCAGACGAATGATGAAGTGGAAGGAAAAAAAGCCATTAAAGAATTTTAATGCTTTATAAAGTACTTAATAATTTTTAAAAACCTGCCTTTTTTTTCACTTAGGGCTTTTTCTTTTTCTTTTTTTTTTTTTTTCCAGTTTTACTGAGATGTAATTGACATACAGCACTGAATAAGTTTCAGGTGTACAGCAGAAGGACTTGACTTACGTATATCGTGAAACGATTACCACAAGTTTAGTTACCATCCATCATCTCAAAGAGATTTTTAAAAAGGAAAAAAAAATGTGTTTTTTTGACTCAGAAAGAGGAGTCTTAGGATTTACTCTCCTGACAGCTTTCAAATACACTGTACAGCAGTGTTAATTATATGGATCATGCTGTGTGTGTTACATCTCTAGTACTCATGTACCTTGTAACTGGAAGTCTGTACCTTTTGACCGCCTTCACCCCATTCCCCCTCCCCCCCCCCACCTCTGGTAACCACACATCTGATCTCTTTTTTATGAGTTTGGTTTCTTTCTTTTCTTTTCTTTTCTTTTAAGATTCCACATATAAGGGAGATCATACAATATTTGTCTTTCTCTCTCTGTATCTGTCTGTCAGTATTCGTCTTATAAGCACCTTTCTAATTGGGAATCATCCCTGCTATATAGGTGAGAAAATGGAAGTTTGAGCAGGGTCCACGTTTGTGCCCGGTGTCATGCAGCTAGAAGATGGTGGAACCGAGGTTTGAACTCGGGTCTGCCTGATGCTGAAGTCTCAGCCGTTCTCATGTGCCAAGGGCTTCTCCATCCTCTGACAAACAATGTCAGAAACGTTGTTAAGACCCTGCTAAATTCCAATTCCACATGGTAGCCCACGGGGAATGGGAAACCAGGAGGAGATATTTCCCTTCAGAATTGAAGTGTCGGTCTAGGAGTGTAGATTCAGTGATTTATTTAGGGATTATCCAAGGGGTCTTTTCTGGGTGAACTGAGTGATATTGTTGAAAGATTATTGAATGAGGAGTCAGGCCAGGTGGTTTGAATCTTGGTTTGGCACTGCTCAAGTAGTTGCACTAAGGCAAATGTTCTCCCTCCTCTGAGCCCCCGTTTCCTCATCCGCTGAACGGGGTCATCAGTGCTCCCCCGCAGGATCACACTGCATTAAATGAGAACGCTCAGCACAGCACAGTGCCTTGCACGTGGCTGGCACCCAGGATGCCGATCTCCTTCCTTCCCTGTTTACTTTCTTCTTGCCTGTGTACAGCACATGCTTGTGAGAGGTGATGCCAAAGCAGCAGTTGGAGCCAAGAGAGACAGGGCAGTCTTGGTCTGAAGAATTTCTCTCTGCGGTGATGTCCTCTGAGTGTGTGACCCTCAGAAGAGAAACCCATGCTTATTTTTGGTGAAGTTCCCCAGCTCAAACCGTTCTCCATTTGAGAGGTAGGTAGTTAACTGTGGCCAAACTCTAGCCGGCCTTGAATCCAGCATCTGCAACATTCTTTTCTATGGAAAATGGCTCTTCTTATCTCCCGCCCCAGCCCACCGAAGTCTGTGTCTAAGAAGGACAACAAGAATAGATTGCCAGGCGCAATCATCCTTACAGTATTCGAAGGAAAATTCCTCGTGCGAGGACAAAGCCAATCTTTGGACCAGTGTTAAACGTCACTTAGAGATCCGAGGTCTGAGCGATTGTTCTGGCCATAAATGTGGTCTTGCTTAAGGGGACTCATTCAGATCCACGCTGTGAAAAGAGCTGACATTCAGAAAAAAGCTCACCACTGACTCCCTGACAGGTTTCAGATGGTACGTTCCCTTGGAACACAGCCCTCGAGCAAGGCTCTCCATGGAATTGGGCGTGGGGCTCGAGGCTCAGGTTACTACCACTCCAGCGGCCCCACCATGGGATTCCATCCAGGTGTGTGGGGGGTAAAATCCCTGTTGGGTCATGGTGGAGCTGAGGCTCACTTCTGCGCTCTGAAACGGAAAAGAAGAAAGGGGATTGAGTGCTTATCGCCTGTCTGGCACCGTTAGAGGCCTTCACATACATCTGCCTAGAAATTTTGCAAATGTTTTAACCATTCGCAGCTCTGTTATTTACCACGTTGTGATCCTGTGACCATATCTCTGAAATCTGGGCACTAGAGGACTTGGCAAGCAGCTCTGGGTTTGAATTATGACTGCCCACCCAGGAATGATAGCTCAATGAGGGCAATGTGTTCACTGCTGTAGCCAGCCTCCTTGCACATAGGAGGGCCTCCATACTTATTTGTTAAGTTGAATTACCCTGGGCCTGCTTACTTAGCCTCTCTAAAGCTTCTGTTTCCTCAACAATAAAAGTAGGAAAAATAAAACTTAGATCATAGGATTTTTAAATTATGCTTTAAATTGTGAGGTTGTTGTAGATTCGATTGTCAGAAATAATACAGAGAGATCCCATATATCCTTTACCCCACCAGTAACATCTTGCAGAACCATAGCACTCTCTCACAACCAGGATGTTGACATTGTTCAATCCATTGATCTTATAGGATTTCCCTTCTAGGACTTTTCTGTGGATTAATTGCAATTATGCAGGCATAATGTTTAGCAAAGTGCATGAGTACTGTAAACATTTAACAAAGGCAGCTAATGTCCTTCTAGGAGACAATATGATGCAGACCAGTGCTGCTCAAAACATAATGTGAATATGAATCACCTGGGGGGCTTGTTGAAGTGCAGATTCTAATTCAGTCGGCCTGAGTGGGCCTGAGAGTATTCATTACTAGCAAGTTCCCAGGGGGTGTCTGCTGTGGCTGACAGCTAAACACGTGGACTCCAGAATCAGACTGCCAGGGTTCAATTCTAGTTGTGCCCGTATGATCTTTAAGACCTCGGACAGGTTATTTAACCTCTCAATGCTTCAGTTTCTTTATTTGCTTCATAGGGGTATTTACAGTCCCTATCTCACAGGGCTGTTGTGAGGCTTAATTATCTTAAAGCACTTAGTGCCTGGGCCGTAGTAAGTGCTCATTAAGTGTTAGGTATCACTATTATTTTAGATTATTGCTTATTCTGTACTCTCTCACTGAAATAAGACCATTTGGGTTTTCCCACTAGGTACTTTGGCCCCCAGAAAAGTACAAATTCACCTGTTCTCTATGAGAAAAGAGAGAAGTTATTGCTAGAAGGTATTTGTAGAGCTCTTCTAGATCAAAAATGGTAAACATCTGATTCACAAGTTCCTATTCCCCACCCACAGCAGGCATTACTAATCAATCTTGTCATTCTTTTTTCATTGAACCTCAACAATAGCTTCAGAGGCCTTCTTAAGGGAGGGCTCCAGGCACAGCTGGTGCTCAAGATGAAACCTGCGTGCCGTGCCGAAAGTGATCTGGTCTAAGCTCCTCCCAGAAGTGGAGGCTTAGCCCCAGGGCTGCAAACTGACTTCCAAGGCTCACACTGTCACCCGGAGACTGAGTGTGAACTAGAACCCACGTCTGTGCTCTCTGAGGAACGAGCTGGAGTGAAGAAAGCAAGAAAGGAAGACCAGGAGAGATTCACGAGAGCACGTTAGAAGCAAAGGGATACAGGCAGAGAAAGACTTTCTTGATAGACAGGTTAGTGCATCTAGAAGAACAATAAGAGTCCCTGTGCACTGCGACCATTTCAGACTGGCAGCCATTGGGGTTTCCCTTATGACTCCTATGGAGTGTGACATGGGAGGACACCCTGAAAAATGAACTACTTATCGGGAATGTGGTGTGGAAAAGAAAACTGTCTTTACAGTACTAACTGGGGAGGCCTTAAAAAATCGAAAGGAGCAAATGGAAAGGCAAAGACCTTATTCCCACTTAATTGAACTCCTGAGGGCTTTTCCATGTGTGTGAGTTATATCTGTCTTGATGGGGCAGCCGTGCGCTCCACCCTGCAATCCTGCCTCTCCCCGCTCTCAGTTTTCAAACTGGACCGCGCTTGACTTCACAGACCATTGTGGACCCAGGACTTCAAGGTAGATCAGATTGTGGCCATTTTTGTGGATTGGTAGAAAGACAAGAATCAGATCTTCTCTTTGAACAGTTTGAATGATGGAGGTATGAAAGGAGTCAGTTACTGGTGGGGGCAAAAGCCAAAAGTGGGAGTAGGGGCAGTAATAAGGGAGCCAAAGTGAAGAGGAAGCTCCTTGGTAGGTAAATGAGGAAGAATTAAACTGCAAGGAGGCACAGAGAAACGGAGAGGGAGTCTGGGTAACGACTCTGTGGCCCGTGGGGGAGGCAGAACCGTGGTTCCCAGAGCAACCTTTTCCTGCACTTTCTTCCCCTATTAATTAATACGGAAAATTTCAAATCTATGCAAGATTAGACAGAACAGGGACTTCCCTGGCGGTCCAGGCTTCCACTGCAGGGGGCGCGGGTTCCATGCCTCGAGGGTCGCTTGGGGAACTAGGATCCCGCATGCTGCCAGCCTTAAAGAAAAAAAGAGTAGACAGAATAGTATAACCCTCGGCCCCCGTACCCATCCCTCCGCTTCAACCGTGATCGACTTAGGGCCCATCTTCTTTCTTCTCTATCTCCACTCACTCACCTTCTTGATTATTTTTGTTTATTTTAAATAAACTTCTGGTGCACTTATAAAATCCTTGCTTTGAAGCACATTCTTATCAGTGGTCCATGCACATACTGCCTTATTATTATTATCTTTTTTAGTTACTTAGTTTTTTTGTTTGTTTGTTTTTCAATTTACAAGTAGGCCCAATTTTTTCTTTTACCTCCTTAAATATATTTTTTATTATGGTAAAATATACATAACATAAAATTTACTATTTTAACCATTTTAAGTGTGTAGTTCAGTGGCATTCACACTGTTGTGCAACTATCACTTAAGTAGTTAATTTTAATAGTGAACCCATCAACCAAAAACTAAGACTTTGACAATGACCTACATCTAACCAATGGTTCCCTGCCACCCACCCCGTGCAGTTCCCCTCCCCAGGTAACCATCATTCTGAATTCTCTCATCATCCTTCCCTTACTTCTTTTTTACATAGTTTTATTGCAGGTGCATATACCACCACAATTATTTTTCATGCTATTTGTAACATTACAAATAGGATATTATGCTGCAAGTAATCTTCGGGGACTTGGTTTTTTCACTCACTATTGTCAAGATTCCTCTCTATTGCTGCAGGCCTCTGTGTAAGTCACTCGTTTAGACTGCTGTCTACATTCCCTTGTGGGGACAGTCTGTGTCTGACACATTCCACCTCCAGCGCACTTCTGTCTTGACAGCATACCTTCCTTTTCTTACGGTAGCTTGAGCGTGTCTCTCATCTGCTTGATCAAGATATTCAGACTGAAACCACCCTGGTTAGATGGGGCAAGGGAGAAGTCACACTAATGCTGATGTAAGGGAAGCAGCGAGATTAATCCTTGGAAAGGTTGAAGACAGGTCACATCCATGAGAAAAGGCCCTCTGTCCCCATGATTTATCTGCAGAGTAAGGCTCACTCTAAGCAGTGATGGAAATTAAAGAGGCAGCTTTAGGACCTCCACCCTGACCCAAAATGGAAATCATTTTGCGGTACACAAATGGCAGAGCCGTCATACAGATCAAATGAGATAATGATATGTGGGAACCTTTTGTAAACCCCAGAGCCGTTTTATAAATGTGCAGTTGCATGGTGATCGTTATCATTACTCATTTGCATGATCTGGACAAATCATTTCCCTATCCCTCCATGATTACGGTGGCTGGCTGTTTATACGGTGCCCCGGCAAGACTGGGTTTAAGGGAGGTAGAGAGAAGGGGAGAGATGTGAATGTTCACCAAATATTCTGTCTGGTCTTTAGTCCCTGCAACAGCTCTTCAAATTAAGAATTGTCTCTGTTTTACAGATGAGAAAACTGGGCTTGATAACATGCCCGAAGTTATAACTTTGGGCATGTTGTAACTTCATAACTGACAGAGGTGGGGTTTGATTCAAATTCAGGTTTGTTCAAATCCAAAGCCCTTTCTCTATTGTCACACTTCCCGAAATCTGCCCCAGCAGTCCTCACCCTTTCCTCATTCCACGTCCTAATCTGGCAGGATGAAAACCTCCTCTTGATGATCTTTCTCAGGATTTTTTTCCCCTAGTCTGAGACTATTGATGAACTAAAATGGAGTCTAAGTAAAAATGTCTTTGGGAAGACTGGGAGCCTTCCCGAGCTTTAATCTGGGAACCAGGGAAACAGGAGTGGTTATGCTTGGGTCACCTTGTCACCTGGGTCATCCCATCTCCATTGGCCCTGTGTGGACAGCAGGAGAGCGTATTTCACAGCGGGCCGCAAGACCGTGGCTCGGGTTCAGGCAATGCCTCTCCGCGGTTTAGGTAAACCTAATCTCACTGTAAAATGGAACTATCTATACCTGTCCTGCTCCCCAACCCGGGGCTAAGATCAAATGAGATAACAGGCTGTGACCCCATATAATTGGATGAGGTAATAGATGGGAAAACAGTTTGAAAACTGCAAAGCATTTCCCCCCAGCATTAATGTAAGCCGGTATTTGTTTTTGTTATCATTCCATCTCAGCAGAGCCATCTCCCAGGGAAAGCCCTATTAGCAGGAGCCCCTAATAATGACTGAGGTTTGAGAACAGCCAGAAGGCAAGCAAGTCCAGTCCCTGACTATTTATTTTATGAAGTTAGCGGCTGGGTACGTTAAGCAAATGTTTTCTTAATTGTGGCAGTATGAGAAAACAATGGGGCAAGGGCTGCCGGGGACCGGGGAGGATCAGGCCTCCACCCCTCCTACCCACACCCCGAAATCTCCAGAGAATGACAGGAAAAAATTAAAGACAGGGCTTTTCTTTTCGTGGTCACATGTCTACGCTGCTGCTGTAATAAGAACCTGCACCGATTAGAAATGTTTCGCCCCCTCCTCTCCGCCCCTTCCCGGGCACGTTCCGGAGCCGACCGGGCTGTGGACTCCGGGAGTGTGCCAGACGCAGCAAACACCGGTGTGTGAGCGCCTGGAGGGGGCTCTTTCCACCCCGAACTCTCTCCCTTCCTCCTCGGTTCCCTCCCTTCCACACTGACTTCATTTACTAGGACTTCCTCCTCCGGGCGAGGGAGGGGGAGGAAAGACGCTGCCGTGCGCCTGTGGGGTGTGTGTGGAGTGCGGGGTGTAAAATGCTGTAATGAGAGGCAGCCGAGCGGCGTCTGAGAGCCCTGGACTGCAGCAGCCGTTCTGATCGCGGTGGCACCTGAGCGCTCACCTCCCCAAGCAAGTGCGACCTGTCCCTTCAGGTGCGTGTGTGGTCGCCGGCCTGTCGGGCAGAGCAGCTGGGGGTGTGCGGGTCACGAGCGGGCGAACCACTGCCCCAGGTCGGCGGCCCGTGGAGCGTGGTGCCCGGGCAGCGGGAAGCGCCGCCGTGCGCGGCGCTCCGGCGGCTGAGCCGGCGTGGACGCCGACCCCCGGGCGCCTTCCCTGGGCAGCTTAGCGAGATGGTGTGCGTGATAGGCGGGGACGCGTGCGGGTCTGGAGCCGAGGGCTGCGGAGGTGCCGCAGGTCCGGCGCGAATGCGCGACCACTTGGCCGGCTGCGTGGCGGTTAAGGGGCAGGGAGGTTAAGGGACAGCGGGTAAGGGACCGGGTCGACTGCGGTCGTCGTGGTCACGTGTGCTGTGTCCACCGGATGCGAGATCCTACTGTGTGCGTGCGGGGGAGGGGGGAGGCGTGCTGGCTCGCAGCGGCGAGCCCCTGGGCGCGCACGAGAGGTTCGTTTATGTTCGTGCGTGTGCACCAAAGCTGTGTTCCCGCTGCCTGGGCCTCTGGGGTCCGGTCCGGTGTGTGTCAGAGGCTGGTGCACACCGCGTGCGCCGGGTCCGCGCGCTCCGCGGGGTCGAGCGCTGCCCGGGCCCCCTGCGGACATTAGCCGCCCGAGCGCGTCTGCGTCCGTTGGGTAGGTGCGAGCTGCCGCCAGGCGCGGGGCGGGTGGGGGAGGGGAAATGAGCCTCCCCCGGGCGCGCGAGGCCCGCCCCCGCCTCCCCGCTGGCTCACCTGGGCCCGGCCCCCACCTGCTGGGCCGGAGGGGCGGGCTCGGGGGCGTGGCCCGGCGGAGCCCGGCAGAGCCCCGGGAGAGGGCGGGCGGCGCCTCATTCCAAGGATTCCTCGCGCTCCCGCGCTCGCGTCCGCCGCGGAGCCGGCTCGGCGCGCGCCGCCCGTGTGTGCGTGTGGGTGTGCGGAGCGGCGGGGGTCGGTGCGGGAGCGCGGGCGCGAGGGCGCCTGCGCGTCGGCGCGCCCCCGGAGTGCGCCAGGTCCCGCGCGCCCCGTGGTCCCGCCCCTGCCCCCAGCGGGGCCCGGCCGGCCCGAGGCGGGCGCGCCCAGAGCCGCCCGGCGGTGAGTGCGGGAGAAGGGGGCAGGGCGAGGGCTGGCTTGCGGGGAGCTCAGGGGTGGACTGGCTCTGAGCGGGACTGGGGCGTCCTCCTGGAAGGACGGACGAGGCGGCTTGTTCTTGCGGGGCAGCTTGAGGCTCCTGGTGGGAACCGAAGCGCCAGGACACCCGGAGGGAGAGGTCTAGCGTCTGGAGTGGAAGCTGTCCTGGGAGTCGGCGGCGAGGGGCCGGCCGGGGCGGCCCGCGCCCTGTATCCCCTTGGTCGTGGCCAGCGGCAAAGGACGGCTGTGGTGCGGGACCGCGGGACATGGTAGAGGGTGGGCAGCTGGGATCGGCTCTTTGCTCTCTGTATACTTCCTGCCCCCTTTCCAAAACAAAACGGCACACTCTTCCTGCAGTGAGTGAGTGCAGGCCTCGCCGCAAAGTAAAGGTCTTTTCCTTTTTTGTTTTGCTTAAAGTCTCCTTTTATTCATCGCCCTAGACCTTTAAATCTCTTAGGTTACGATGACAGCACTGTTGGGGCCGCTGGTCTTTATGCGCTTTAGTTGGCATGTGTTCGTCTGTTCAAGCCAGCTGACTTTAAAAAATCGGTTTCACTTTGATCATTGGTGCTGTGTGTTTGCTAGTCGTTATTTCCTTCTCTGCGGTTAATAAGAACCAGCAGCCTGGGGGGCGGGTTGGAGGCGGCTCTTCTAGTTTTTACCAGCGGTTGGTTGCCCCCTCTATTTGGAAGGTACTGTCTCCTGTAGAGTTTGAGTATCTTTTTTTTACAAACCCAAGCCTACCTTGACGAAAATGAAGGCTCTCGTTTGTTTCCTCTGAACTTTCGAAGACAAAGGCAACAAATGTTAATTTTCCTATTAGTATTTGAAGGTCAGTTTTGCGTTCCATTTTAGCATACCAAACTTTTAACTCTTTGCACTAGCCTCCCAGTCCACAGACTTGCAATGTTCATTGTTTCCTGCTTGCAGCCGATGAAGTCTGCGCATGAGCGTGAGGGGAGTAGTGTGGGTCGTTTAAAGATCGCTTAGGGGTCAGCGCCTCAAGGCTGTACTGGGGGCGCGATCTTGGAACAAGTTATTTATCATCCATCTCTAAATCTCAGTGCTCTCATTTAAATAATGGGTTTAGGAATACTCAGAAGTTTGTTGTCTTGTACTCAAGACAGTTGTGTGTGTGTGTGTGTGTGTGTGTGTGTGTGTGTGTGTGTGTTTCCTGATGTATCTGCCTGAAAAGTCATCTCAGTCGTGGTAGAAATGAGGTAAACCCCTCAATTTGTTGTTAGACTTTGGCAACGTTTTAATCCCAGGCTAATTTCCCCCGCCACGGTTTTTTCACACTTCTGGGCAGCCTGCCTTTGCTTTCCTTTTGGAAGGGAATGCAAACTAATTTTTATGTTGACCAAAACAAAATACAATTAAGAAGATAATTCTGCTATAAATAACCATGAACTACATTCCAAAACTGTGAATGTTGTAGTAAAAACAGCTCTGGCTTATTTCTGGAGACTTGAGTTCAAGTCCTATCTCTGTCACCTACTAAGTTTGTGACCAGAAAAAGTTACTTCTAGTTAGCATTTGTGCTTTATTTTCCTCTGTAAGAGGGTGATAAATCTGTTCTGATACATCACAGAGTTAATTACAGGGAATAGTGTGCTTTGAAAAGTATTTTGTGTTATGTTATTTATAAACGTCTTTGAAGACTTGAAAGAGCTTCATAAAACACAGTTGTCACCACTTCTCCCACCCGATTTAGAACTATGACTTTACCTTAAGATTTTAACACTTCTTACAAAACGATAATTGTGAAATGAAAACTTTCCCTTTCAAATGGTCTATTTGACAAGAGTTCTGCAGTGTGAAATTCCTTTTAACTCCTTAGGGAGTCAGCCTTGTCAAACCTCTGGTGGTTGCCCAAACAAATCCAAAGGAAGATTTTACTTTGTGTTTCTTCCAGGTATCTCTCCTGGATAGTTTTGTTGTGCAACTTTTAGTTTGCCTTAATAAAATAGTAAGTCATATAACCATTATAAAAGTTGCTTTGCAACTTTGAGTATGACTTAATAAAATAATGAGTTGTCATAAGTTTAGGAGGTAAGAGTGAAATACATGGGGAAGATTCTAATAAAACTAAAATGATGACACTGTGGCAGTTTTAACATATCAAGTTGTCTCTTCATTGCTTGTGTTAGACAAGCTGTTGCAGTTATGGGAACCTGGTGAAAGAGAGGGGTTTTTTTTTTTTTTTTTGGTTAAGCAGTTTCTGCAGGGTATGTTGACTGAGGCTTGTTTGTGATTCTTTTAGCGAACCTCTCTGAAGTTAATCAAGTCTATATGTGGGAGCTTAAGAGAAAAGGGGATAATATCAATCAGTCTATTGATAATATCAATAGCCATTTAGGATCTGTCCACATTAAAACAACAAACAAAAAACCCAACAAGTTAGAAATCAGACTGCCAAATCTTGATAGTATAAACTGCCAAGGTAAGGAAGGAAGGAGTGTATGCATGAAGTGCTGAAATCAGAAAAATTCTTTCGACCTGGGCTACACCGTAGTAGCTCTTTTGCAAAAGAAGAAACCCTTGTAGAATGTGATTTCAGTATCTCAGGCCTCAGGTCTTATAACCAGATACGTCAGTCCTCATTGTTCGTGGATTCCTGTACTTGTGAATTTGTGTCCTCACTAAAATTTAATTGTATCTCCAAATCAGTACTTGGGGCAGTTTCTTCCTGGGCACGGTGGTTCAGTACTCACTAATTTAGAGGTCTCAGAGGCTTTATAGAATATAATGACTGCGAATGATAAGAATTTACCATATTTAATGATGCCGATAATGAAAGAGCTTCCTAGTGATGCAACGTGTCATGGGTTAGAAGACTTTTCTAGGCTGCTAATAGGCTGGGAGTTGAGATTTTGGAACAGTGGGGAGCTCGACCTGGGTATTATGGGAAGTTTGCCAACTTAGGCTGTGATGCAGGTCCATGTCTGTCATTCTTGGGTGTAACAGGTCCCCAAGAGGACCTGGCACCTCAGTACTTCTGAATAGGAGATTCTAAGTATCCAAGTAAAATAAATGGCAATGACAAGCATATCCAGAGTAAACTAGAAATGCCAAAGAATTTCTTTTATTTCCTATGAGGTGCTGTAGAAGGCCGAGGTATTGAAAATGAAGAGACAGGTTCACAATAGCCTAAATATGAGAAAGAAAAGGATAGTTCATTGTTTGTTTGACAACCGTGTTGAAAAATCGTGGCAATCGGTAGTCTGCTCAAAAAGTCCAGATTTGAATTTTATTTTTCCTCTTTGGACAGAGTGGTGGTGTCAGTGTGGGCCCACATACAGGCACTTCCCAGGGGGCACTTTAGGGAGATGGATGAACTTCAGCCAGCAGTAAGAATTTTACACCAGCGTTGGGCAGCCTCACATAAAGGACATGAAATACGCTATAACCTGAGTTTGGTTTTGCAGCTTTAAGTCCTGTAGGTGACCCTGACAGGCACACGATTGCTTTCGTACAGTCCATGTGTCTGCACAGCTGACACTGATGCCAAACTGTGTTATAGTAATTAAGGATTTTACTTATTGTGTGGTCGCACCATTGGGCAGCTTCTGTTGCCCGGGTCGTCAAGATGACTAAATATCACATCCCTACGGTCCCCACCTCGGGGAGGGGGTTGCCTAGGAGGCCCATGGAGCCTTGGGCCATTTTAGCCTCAGAAAACCTAAGGTGGCTGAGTTGAGCATTTGTGCAAGGATTTCCATCCAGACTGGTACCTGTTTTTCAGCCCAGCTAACTCTGTGTTGATGTGATGGGAGGTGGAGATGAGCAGGAGACAGAGCTAAGTTGATGGCAGGCACCTGAGGTTACCTTGTTCCTGATACCTGATGTGTCCCATGGCGGGGGGCATGAAGAGATGGATGGCTGCCTAGCCTATAGACCTGCCCTATTGAGGTTTCATGGGACGGGGAGGGGCGTTAAACCCTTATGGGAAGGGTACACACCCTGTAGTAACTTACTGAATTCTTTAGTTTTCTAGGACGGGGCTGGGGGGGTGGGGGAGGAATTGCCAACAGAGCCGGCTCTCATCCTGGGACTTACACTTGAGGTTGACAAGCACCTGAAAGAAGCCGAACAAGGGGTTTTACACAGATATATATATATATATATATATTTTTTTTTTTATTTTTTTAAATTAATTAATTTATTATTTTTGGCTGTGTTGGGTCTTCGTTTCTGTGCGAGGGCTTTCTCTAGTTGCGGCGAGCGGGGGCCACTCTTCATCGCGGTGCGCGGGCGTCTCACTTTCGCGGCCTCTCTTGTTGCGGAGCACAGGCTCCAGACGCGCAGGCTCAGTAGTTGTGGCTCACGGGCCTAGTTGCTCCGCGGCATGTGGGATCCTCCCAGACCAGGGCTCGAACCCGTGTCCCCTGAATTAGCAGGCAGATTCTCAACCACTGCGCCACCAGGGAAGCCCCCACAGATATATTTTTAATTGTCTGGAAATAAGCATAGAACATGTAGATGTGTTGTTCAGATTTCAGACATTTGGCCTTCAAGTGAATTTTCAGAAATGATGATGTGTAGAAATAAGGAATTGGATATAAGGGGAAGTCAGGCAAGTCCTTCTGACCTTGTACCTGGTAGGATGCTTCAAATTACGGCAAGACAGGTCCATAATTCACGTGTGGCTTATGCCTCGATTAGGAAAGCAAGACAGGCAAAGGGTCCAGACCGTTGAGGGAGTATTTTGAATAAGGACTGGTTTCTATTTAAGAGTGTGACATACAATTTCAGGTTGTGAGAAATACAAACAACGCGGTGAAAGTTTTCAAATATCATTCATTGAACCTTCAGAGTTATCCCCTGGAGTTTAATAGCAGGTTGTCTTGAACATGACTAAGTAGGAACCATCCTTCCTGAATACTGAACCTGCTCTTGGAGCTTGACGTCCTCAGGGCTTATGTTAATTCCTGTGTGGCTGGAGCCCCAGGGATCCTATGGCATTGCTGCCAGCGTTGTCTGTCCCAGTCTCACCAACCGACTTGGTGTGAGAATCTTCTTACCTGCCTTGGTTACTTTTCATGTGACTCTGTGCCGCTCTCTTTTCAAAGAAAGTGAAACATGTCCTGGTTTTTATGTTCCTAGGAGAGGAGGGCTTGTCTTCCTTTGCTTTCTTTAGAAATTATCAGATTATTGCTTCATATATATCTCAAGGTATAGGGGAAAGAGCACAGGACTAGAAGTCTAGCTGGAAGGTATTCTTTATTTTTGGGTTTTTTTGTTTGTTTTTTAGATAAGCTAAAAAATTGCTTTTCTCTAAAAGGTCTTTATGAAAATCAGCTGAAAAGTAGTTAAAAAAGCGTTGGATGGTGAGTCAGGAGACTTGGATTCTAGAGTTAGCTTCTTCAGGAAGTCACTTATATTCTTGGCACCTTGGTTTTTCACCTGTAGAAAAATATAATAATCCTATCTGAGGATCAGTAAGCTAATGTATGTGAGTGTGTTATTAAAAGTATATAGGCTGCAGGGCGGTAAGGTGGCATCATGTGAATGTATCTCTCACTTGCGTTGATTGGGCACTTTCAGTTACGTTGTATCATTTAATCCACGTGCCAAGCCTGTGACCATGTGAAGTAGACACCGTTGTGACCATTTTCTTTAGGTGCGCGAACTTGGGCCCAGAGAGGTTAAATGGGCCCCACAATTGGTGTTAGGCCTTTAGAGCACAGTCTAGAACATCATCGGCTTTCCATGATGATTGATTGAATGAGTTCAACGTATTAAAATAGGGCTCAGACTCAGGTTTTCTGATGCTAACGTCCCAGCTCTGCTGATTTAACAGATGGTAAAGTGCGAGAAGAGAAGAGGGTTACACCGATGAGAGAGGTTTTGAGCAAAAACAGAGGGATGACCTGAGAATTGGATGGGTGTCAACAGAGACAATCTGTGTGTGTTGCCAGAAGTTAGTGGGGCCTCAGTTGGACACGCTATGGAGAAGAAACAGCCAGGAGGTTAATTCACGTCTGCTTGATGTGCCTGAAGCTATGCTTGCACGTGGCCACCGGAATCTGGTGACGATTCGGTACGAAATTTCGTTTCAGTTAACCTCTTTGAGACTCACAGCTAGGCACATCGACCACAGAGTGATCTGCGTTTGGTGTAAGTTGCTCAGGGCAGGGGGTTCATGTTTTCTTTCCTGAAAAGTCTCTATGTAGTGTTTGCCAGACATAGGAGATACCCAGTGAAAGCCTCTGAATTCTTGATGGCCCCAAGGGCCACACACCCCCTGCCATAGTGAGATACTTCATACTGTAGGCTTGTCCTACAGTTGTATTTCTTAGCTGAGGCCAAGTTAGATTAGCTCAGGAAGTGGTCCTGTTAGAGTGGTGGGACAGGGCCAGCAGGAATTATGGATAACCGAAGAGTGTGCATCTGGGAGTTGGACGTGCCATCAGTATCCCAGGATAGTGACATCTTTCTATTTCAGGTTTTTGGTCAAGTGACAGTGTGGCAGGGACATCAGGAGGTTTGAATGGGCCTCTCCCAGCCTCCACTGGTTTCCACCTCTGGCCAAGACTCTCACTCTTTCCTAAATTACGCTGTAGTTGGGCCAGTGTTACTGGAGGAGCTGTGCAGTGAGCCAAGCTTGGTGCTGTAGTTTTCACCTTGGAAATCTCCTTGGAACACTTCTATGACGTCTCTTGAAATTCTGTTCCCTTGCCTGAAAAAAACAAAATAAAACTAATACACCCCATAATTCTATTCCCAAGATAGGAGTTCATGTCCTCTTGTTGATCAAAAAAAAAAAAAAAAAAAAAGACGGTCCTTTGTGAAAGCCCAGAAGAATGGTGTTCAAATTTAGAGCTGAACTTTTCATTAGCACCGAATATCCCTAAAATGTAGTAGCTTTATCATTGATACCTATTATTCCCTAATTCTCAATCTTAAGCTCTTTGGAAGAATGTATTATTGGGGGTAAGGGAGCTTCAGGAAAGGAATATGGGCTGGTGGAGAAAATACCGACCGTTGCCTGGAAAAAAAAAACAAACCAAAAAACAAAATATGTGTTCTCTTCACCATGAGTTACGTTCATAATTGACAGCAACCACGAAAAAAAGATGAATGGATAGACCAGAAATGGGTTGCAGTGCAGTAGAACCCTTACAGATGGACTTGAGGTCTTCTTCCAGAAGCACATTCCTCTCCCTTTTATGGGGTTATTATGTTCCAGGTGTCAGTGTTTTAAGTGATAATGTTTTCGGTGATCACGATATTGTAAAAACTATCACGCCGAGGGGAACACATCACTGGCTTGTACTTAGATCTATTTTCCAGATGCCATGTAATCTTTTTCAAAAGCTCCTAGATGATTTATGGTTCATAAAGGATATAAAATGAACCAGACATGTCGCTCCCCTGTTTAAAACCACTCAGACCATTCAAGGACTTTTCACTGACTAAGGAATAAGATCTCATCTCTGTCACACCCCGCGGAGGACGCATGATCCAGCCTGTGCCCACTTCCCCGCCTTGCCCCGTCCTCTCGCTGTGGTCATGGGAGCCCCCCGCGTCCACAAGGCCAGCTTGGTCTCTCCCCCACCTCCCCCTTCACAAGCCCAGTTCCTCTTATCCTTTAGGTCTCTCATCTCAGAGGAGTCTTCTCTGTCTCACGTAGTGGCCAGTGCCCTTTTTCTAGTATGTTTACCATCATTTGCAATTTATTTAATATGTTTGTTTTGACACATAATTATTTTAATACATGTAAAGCCCATTCACTTCTGACACCCTATGAGGGAGGTGATATCAACATCCCCATTTTACAGATGAGGAAGCAGCACGCAGACATAAAGTCAGTTCCCAGGTCGCAGGGGTAGGAAGTCTCTGTGCTCATTCAAGCTCACATGGTTAGTGTCCAGAGACCCCCCTCTTAAACCACCCTGATGCTCATTTCCCTCTCAGCAGACTGTGACCCTCCGTCAGATACTGTGACCGTAGTTTTTTCCCCCATGTTATTCACATGTCTCGCATGTTTTATTGGGTTTCTTGGACTGCGGATATTGTACACGATGTGAAATTCAGTTTTTTTTTTTTTTTCCTTTTTTACCGTTATCTTCCACTTTTATTTGCTTAAGGCCTTTTGTGGCTAAGTAACGCCTGGTCCCTGGTCCTCCTCTCCCACCTGTATCACCGTACCCGCTCTTTTGGTCCTTATCTCACACCTGGCTCCTACAGAAGCCTCCTAGCTGATGCGCGTGACTCCTGACTTCATCCCTGCAGGTCAGACCGCCCTCCCCACACCTGCTAAACTAAGACGTCCTTGACGTCCACCCCCCCCAGCCTGCTCAGGGACTCACCGCTGCCCGTTGCCCACTCCAGGAAGTGGACGCCCGTCTGGCCAGCCTTGCGCTGTCTCCTGAGTTCACCCACCTCGCGCTCCCCGCGCTTGGCTGCCGCTCCTTAGCAGGGGTCCTCGATCCTGCCTGGGCGGGTCTCAGCCTCCCTCCCGGGCTCTCATACCTGCGCTGGGCCTTCCCTCAGGCTGTGGATCCAACAGGACTGTACATGTGAGGATCAGACAGGGTACTTGCCCCCAGGGAATATTCAGACCGTGAGATCCAGGCGAGTAGGAGAGGTCAGAGAGGAGAGACTGCCCAGGGGAGAGGAATGGGAAGGAAACCTTTGAAGTGGCTTTTTAAAACACACACACACACACACACACACACACACACACACACACACACACCCACACACACACCCACCCACACACACCCACCCACACACACCCACACACACACACACACACACACACACACCATAGCATATACCTGAGCTGGCCTGTACCCACTACCCAGAGAAAAGAGAATCTGGGTAGGAAACAGCTATGGTGAATAAACCCCATATTTGCTTTCATTTTACAGAAGAATGTAACTTCTGTGCTTTCTCTTTCAAGAAATAAAAGATCGATTGTCTGCTGAATGCCATGAAAAGAGAGAACTAAAAGCAGTCATGGATTTCAGAGTAGTGCAGAAGCTGGACATAAAACTAGAGGTACAAGGAAACAGCCTCGATGTGGAGAGAAGATGGACACTCAGAGCTTGAGACTCCCAAGGGCTCCTCTGCGACCCCTGAGCCTGCCCCACCCACACCTGTGGAGGCTGGCCTAGAACGTCGCATCTGCTACAGGCAGGGATGGCTCACCCACAAAAGAAACACACACATAAAGAAAGCAAAAGGGGTTACCAGTGGGGAAGACTCCGCGCTCCCAACGCAGGGGGCCCGGTTCGATCCTGCTCAGGGAACTAGATCCCACATGCCACAACTAAGAGATCCTGCTTGCCGCAACTAAAGATCCCACGTGCCGCAACTAAGACCCGGCACAGCCAAATAAATAAATATATATTTTTTAAAAAAAAAGAAGGGGGCTTCCCTGGTGGCGCAGTGGTTGCGCGTCCGCCTGCCGATGCAGGGGAACCGGGTTCGCGCCCCGGTCTGGGAGGATCCCACATGCCGCGGAGCGGC
>NC_041231.1:9727591-9736546 GCF_002837175.3 Physeter macrocephalus
GGAGCACAGGCTCCAGACGCGCAGGCTCAGTAGTTGTGGCTCACGGGCCTAGTTGCTCCGCGGCATGTGGGATCCTCCCAGACCAGGGCTCGAACCCGTGTCCCCTGAATTAGCAGGCAGATTCTCAACCACTGCGCCACCAGGGAAGCCCCCACAGATATATTTTTAATTGTCTGGAAATAAGCATAGAACATGTAGATGTGTTGTTCAGATTTCAGACATTTGGCCTTCAAGTGAATTTTCAGAAATGATGATGTGTAGAAATAAGGAATTGGATATAAGGGGAAGTCAGGCAAGTCCTTCTGACCTTGTACCTGGTAGGATGCTTCAAATTACGGCAAGACAGGTCCATAATTCACGTGTGGCTTATGCCTCGATTAGGAAAGCAAGACAGGCAAAGGGTCCAGACCGTTGAGGGAGTATTTTGAATAAGGACTGGTTTCTATTTAAGAGTGTGACATACAATTTCAGGTTGTGAGAAATACAAACAACGCGGTGAAAGTTTTCAAATATCATTCATTGAACCTTCAGAGTTATCCCCTGGAGTTTAATAGCAGGTTGTCTTGAACATGACTAAGTAGGAACCATCCTTCCTGAATACTGAACCTGCTCTTGGAGCTTGACGTCCTCAGGGCTTATGTTAATTCCTGTGTGGCTGGAGCCCCAGGGATCCTATGGCATTGCTGCCAGCGTTGTCTGTCCCAGTCTCACCAACCGACTTGGTGTGAGAATCTTCTTACCTGCCTTGGTTACTTTTCATGTGACTCTGTGCCGCTCTCTTTTCAAAGAAAGTGAAACATGTCCTGGTTTTTATGTTCCTAGGAGAGGAGGGCTTGTCTTCCTTTGCTTTCTTTAGAAATTATCAGATTATTGCTTCATATATATCTCAAGGTATAGGGGAAAGAGCACAGGACTAGAAGTCTAGCTGGAAGGTATTCTTTATTTTTGGGTTTTTTTGTTTGTTTTTTAGATAAGCTAAAAAATTGCTTTTCTCTAAAAGGTCTTTATGAAAATCAGCTGAAAAGTAGTTAAAAAAGCGTTGGATGGTGAGTCAGGAGACTTGGATTCTAGAGTTAGCTTCTTCAGGAAGTCACTTATATTCTTGGCACCTTGGTTTTTCACCTGTAGAAAAATATAATAATCCTATCTGAGGATCAGTAAGCTAATGTATGTGAGTGTGTTATTAAAAGTATATAGGCTGCAGGGCGGTAAGGTGGCATCATGTGAATGTATCTCTCACTTGCGTTGATTGGGCACTTTCAGTTACGTTGTATCATTTAATCCACGTGCCAAGCCTGTGACCATGTGAAGTAGGCACCGTTGTGACCATTTTCTTTAGGTGCGCGAACTTGGGCCCAGAGAGGTTAAATGGGCCCCACAATTGGTGTTAGGCCTTTAGAGCACAGTCTAGAACATCATCGGCTTTCCATGATGATTGATTGAATGAGTTCAACGTATTAAAATAGGGCTCAGACTCAGGTTTTCTGATGCTAACGTCCCAGCTCTGCTGATTTAACAGATGGTAAAGTGCGAGAAGAGAAGAGGGTTACACCGATGAGAGAGGTTTTGAGCAAAAACAGAGGGATGACCTGAGAATTGGATGGGTGTCAACAGAGACAATCTGTGTGTGTTGCCAGAAGTTAGTGGGGCCTCAGTTGGACACGCTATGGAGAAGAAACAGCCAGGAGGTTAATTCACGTCTGCTTGATGTGCCTGAAGCTATGCTTGCACGTGGCCACCGGAATCTGGTGACGATTCGGTACGAAATTTCGTTTCAGTTAACCTCTTTGAGACTCACAGCTAGGCACATCGACCACAGAGTGATCTGCGTTTGGTGTAAGTTGCTCAGGGCAGGGGGTTCATGTTTTCTTTCCTGAAAAGTCTCTATGTAGTGTTTGCCAGACATAGGAGATACCCAGTGAAAGCCTCTGAATTCTTGATGGCCCCAAGGGCCACACACCCCCTGCCATAGTGAGATACTTCATACTGTAGGCTTGTCCTACAGTTGTATTTCTTAGCTGAGGCCAAGTTAGATTAGCTCAGGAAGTGGTCCTGTTAGAGTGGTGGGACAGGGCCAGCAGGAATTATGGATAACCGAAGAGTGTGCATCTGGGAGTTGGACGTGCCATCAGTATCCCAGGATAGTGACATCTTTCTATTTCAGGTTTTTGGTCAAGTGACAGTGTGGCAGGGACATCAGGAGGTTTGAATGGGCCTCTCCCAGCCTCCACTGGTTTCCACCTCTGGCCAAGACTCTCACTCTTTCCTAAATTACGCTGTAGTTGGGCCAGTGTTACTGGAGGAGCTGTGCAGTGAGCCAAGCTTGGTGCTGTAGTTTTCACCTTGGAAATCTCCTTGGAACACTTCTATGACGTCTCTTGAAATTCTGTTCCCTTGCCTGAAAAAAACAAAATAAAACTAATACACCCCATAATTCTATTCCCAAGATAGGAGTTCATGTCCTCTTGTTGATCAAAAAAAAAAAAAAAAAAAAAAAAGACGGTCCTTTGTGAAAGCCCAGAAGAATGGTGTTCAAATTTAGAGCTGAACTTTTCATTAGCACCGAATATCCCTAAAATGTAGTAGCTTTATCATTGATACCTATTATTCCCTAATTCTCAATCTTAAGCTCTTTGGAAGAATGTATCATTGGGGGTAAGGGAGCTTCAGGAAAGGAATATGGGCTGGTGGAGAAAATACCGACCGTTGCCTGGAAAAAAAAAAACAAACCAAAAAACAAAATATGTGTTCTCTTCACCATGAGTTACGTTCATAATTGACAGCAACCACGAAAAAAAGATGAATGGATAGACCAGAAATGGGTTGCAGTGCAGTAGAACCCTTACAGATGGACTTGAGGTCTTCTTCCAGAAGCACATTCCTCTCCCTTTTATGGGGTTATTATGTTCCAGGTGTCAGTGTTTTAAGTGATAATGTTTTCGGTGATCACGATATTGTAAAAACTATCACGCCGAGGGGAACACATCACTGGCTTGTACTTAGATCTATTTTCCAGATGCCATGTAATCTTTTTCAAAAGCTCCTAGATGATTTATGGTTCATAAAGGATATAAAATGAACCAGACATGTCGCTCCCCTGTTTAAAACCACTCAGACCATTCAAGGACTTTTCACTGACTAAGGAATAAGATCTCATCTCTGTCACACCCCGCGGAGGACGCATGATCCAGCCTGTGCCCACTTCCCCGCCTTGCCCCGTCCTCTCGCTGTGGTCATGGGAGCCCCCCGCGTCCACAAGGCCAGCTTGGTCTCTCCCCCACCTCCCCCTTCACAAGCCCAGTTCCTCTTATCCTTTAGGTCTCTCATCTCAGAGGAGTCTTCTCTGTCTCACGTAGTGGCCAGTGCCCTTTTTCTAGTATGTTTACCATCATTTGCAATTTATTTAATATGTTTGTTTTGACACATAATTATTTTAATACATGTAAAGCCCATTCACTTCTGACACCCTATGAGGGAGGTGATATCAACATCCCCATTTTACAGATGAGGAAGCAGCACGCAGACATAAAGTCAGTTCCCAGGTCGCAGGGGTAGGAAGTCTCTGTGCTCATTCAAGCTCACATGGTTAGTGTCCAGAGACCCCCCTCTTAAACCACCCTGATGCTCATTTCCCTCTCAGCAGACTGTGACCCTCCGTCAGATACTGTGACCGTAGTTTTTTCCCCCATGTTATTCACATGTCTCGCATGTTTTATTGGGTTTCTTGGACTGCGGATATTGTACACGATGTGAAATTCAGTTTTTTTTTTTTTTTCCTTTTTTACCGTTATCTTCCACTTTTATTTGCTTAAGGCCTTTTGTGGCTAAGTAACGCCTGGTCCCTGGTCCTCCTCTCCCACCTGTATCACCGTACCCGCTCTTTTGGTCCTTATCTCACACCTGGCTCCTACAGAAGCCTCCTAGCTGATGCGCGTGACTCCTGACTTCATCCCTGCAGGTCAGACCGCCCTCCCCACACCTGCTAAACTAAGACGTCCTTGACGTCCACCCCCCCCAGCCTGCTCAGGGACTCACCGCTGCCCGTTGCCCACTCCAGGAAGTGGACGCCCGTCTGGCCAGCCTTGCGCTGTCTCCTGAGTTCACCCACCTCGCGCTCCCCGCGCTTGGCTGCCGCTCCTTAGCAGGGGTCCTCGATCCTGCCTGGGCGGGTCTCAGCCTCCCTCCCGGGCTCTCATACCTGCGCTGGGCCTTCCCTCAGGCTGTGGATCCAACAGGACTGTACATGTGAGGATCAGACAGGGTACTTGCCCCCAGGGAATATTCAGACCGTGAGATCCAGGCGAGTAGGAGAGGTCAGAGAGGAGAGACTGCCCAGGGGAGAGGAATGGGAAGGAAACCTTTGAAGTGGCTTTTTAAAACACACACACACACACACACACACACACACACACACACACACACACCCACACACACACCCACCCACACACACCCACCCACACACACCCACACACACACACACACACACACACACACCATAGCATATACCTGAGCTGACCCCCCCCACACCCCCCCCACACACACACCCCAAACTGAGAAAAAAATGCATGTTCATGAGGTAAACACTTCAGCTGACCCTGATCTCTCTTTTATAACACATGACACATTTCAGTGTTAAATTATATTTTGTCTTTTATTATGCTCTTAAATTTGTCTGTTGTTATCCCATTCCATATACTTTAGGTTCATGAACAAGGGCATAATTCCTTAAAAGCAGGGATCATATCTTCTATTTCTCTGTGACCTCTCCCAAATACTTTGCTGAACTCAATATTGTGTAATAAAAATTGGTCACATTAATAAGGTTGCAGCGGATGGCAGGTGCCTTGTAGATGAACCTTAAACACCTTATCTTTTATCTACCTACTTTGAACCTAAGTTGCTTGGAGTGAATGAACTTAAGTAGTCTTCCACGTGCTGGAATTCTGGGTCTGCTTTTGTGTCATTTGGTATTTTTATGCTTTGATATTTTGCTTCTATGCACATACTTTGCATAAGAGGCACATGTTAACATGTATCTTTTTGGGTTTAGGAATTTGAAAGCATTGTCCTTCAACTTAATGAGGCAATTAGTTTAAGGAATTGTGAGTCTAAATACTGCTTTACAGAGTAGAATGCTTATCGGCATTTACTTAAAATAAAAGACTTTAAAGTCAGGGACTTCCCTGGCGGCACAGTGGTTAAGAATCCGCCTGCCAATGCAGGGGATACAGGTTCAAGCCCTGGTCTGGGAAGATCCCACATGGCATGGAGCAAGTAAGCCCGTGCGTGGCCACAACTACTGAGCCTGTGTTCAAGAGCCTGCGAGCTGCAACTACGGAGCCCATGTGCCGCAACTACTGAAGCCCATGTGCTCTAGGGCCCGCGTGCCGTAACTACTGAAGCTTGCACACCTAGAGCCCGTGCTCCGCGCAAGAGAAGCCACCGCAATGAGAAGCCCGAGCACCGCATCGGAGAGTAGCCCTGGCTCGCCACAACGAGAGAAAACCCGCGCGCAGCAGTGAAGACCCAATGGAGCCAAAAAAAAAGACTTTAAACTCAAATCTTGCCTGACTAGGAAACTGGCTTGTGTGACGAGAATGTAAATGAGTTCTTGTGAGTTCAGCAAACCTTTTCCTGTCAGTCTGTCCCAAACTTTTGTTTTCTTTGCCTTTGAACAAGTTTCCAAGTCCTTACTCTCAGGAGGTGATCTTTTCTATTTTACAAGGAGGACAAGGATTGTGAATGTCGTTCATTTTTCTCTCATATACCTCTGATTTTACTCGCCTCCTCCTTGTCTCTGAAAAAGAAGAAATTTACTGTTTGCTTTACAACCTCACTGTCCTCCCTGTCACTCAGAGTCCTCTGGGACTCTCCTCTGACACCTTGAGACCTCCCAAGCTCCATCACTTCTGTCTGTGTTTTCTCTTATCCCCACTGCCCCCGACACACGCCCCTCATTACTTCCTGCCCGCTGTATCCCTGTATCTTTCAGATTGTCCCCTGCCTTTGGCTTCCTCTTCTGTAGGCTACGACTGCAGGGCACCACCAGGATAACTTCCCGGGAACACATCAATGGCCAAGTTATTGCTCGGCTCGGAGATTTCAGTGGCTCCTTCATGCGGACAAAATCCAGCCCAAATCCTGTTCAGGCCCTCGGTCCTCCCACGCTGTGGCGCCGGTCCAAGTTTCCATCCTCGTCACTTCCTGTCCCCACATTACTTGTCTTCTGGCTGATTTGGGCAGCTTGTTCTCGAATGGATTCTGCTTCTGTTCTTCCCTCTGTGCTTTTACATTTATTCTTCAGAGGCTCAGCTCATCTTCTGTTTTCTCCACAGAACCTTTCAGAATTCATTGATATTTCTATAGGATTTTGTTTATAACACTGTTTTGGCACTTAGCACATTTTGCCTTAATCCATGGTTTCCAAGTGTCCCCTAAGAGGTGTTTCAGGTTATAAGAAAGGCCAATGAACTTTGAGAGACTTCAAGTATATAGAGCTGCCCTCCACTGCCTCTGCGCCTGCAGAAGGCACAGCAGCCTATCAAAAGCACAGGAAGGAAAAGAAACTGCTTAATTTGGTTTATTCCAGGGTTTTCCCAAATTATTTATCATAGAAAATTTTTTCTTACAAAATACGAACATCCAGTGCAACACTTGGGGAAAACACTGCCTTAAACTAGATTTCTTGCAGGCATGTCTACTGTATAAATTGAAAGCTCTTTGCAGGCAACTGTTGGGCTCTGTTTATTTTTCCTGCCTTAGTACATAGTAGGTAATGTTTGTTGAATGAAATCACATTGCAAGATCAAGGGCTGATGTTTCTTTGGAGGCCTGAGGTATTAATATTGTAAAGTAAAGCTGGTCTGCTATGTCTTATAACTGGCACATGCATAGTAGGTACTCAGTAAAGGCTGAAGAATGCTGAGTAAATGCTGAGCATCTCTAAAGGGTGCACTTAAAGTATTTTCTCTCAGTTGTTGAACTAAGAGGGTGTGTCTCTCTTCCTAATAACTGAGTGTGCGTGCATGCATGTGTGCGTGTATATATTTAAATAATCCTTTAAAAAAGGAAAACTGGGTAAAAGTAGCCTGATTCTCTAGGTTTTTCACCATCTTTAACTCTTTTTCAGTGTTTGGTTTTATAGGTATGCTGTAATTTAAGAAAACAGAGTTATAAATTAAAATCCAGGTTTTATAAAAAAAAAAAGTTGGTGTTAGGTGGTGGTGATAGCTATAAAACATGACATTTAGAAATAAAGATTCCTATTGGACTTAAAATACCATATAACTCACCAATGGAATTCACACACTTTTCATGAGTACGTTGCCTATTTTAAGCTACACAGTTTTGCAGAGTCTCAGCTAAGGAGGCAAAAGGACAGAATGGTTCAATCTTAGTAATTTTTGTTAAAACTAATAAACCAGCAACAGCGACCACTACCACCACAATCTCAGACTGGTATAATGCTGTGTTCATAGAGTAGCCTTTGTTCTGAGAACTGTTTTTTACTGGGTATGTCTGGACAGGCACGTTGTTACGTTCGTACATAAACATTTATAAGCACGAATAACATGGGCATGAATATTCACAATATCCCTTCTTTTAGTTCTGACTTGAGCTGCTTCCTGGAATTGGCAAGGTTTGGCTGAGTAGACAGAATGGAATTTAACCCCTTTCTCTATCTCTTCCGGAACCACGTCCATTGGATCTCGTCACAGGCTTTTATCTTCAGCATTGTGATTTGCATTTGGTGGAGGCATCATTCTAATGGTTAACTGCCAAAACTCTAAAAAAAAAGTCTTTGGAATTCCATTTAAATTCTTTTTTTCTCTCTTTTTTTCCTTCTGGGCTCCAACCAGGAATGGAGACGCCATTGGATGTCTTGTCAAGGGCAGCATCCCTGGTACATGCTGATGATGAAAAACGTAAGTCAGGAATCCATTTTAAGTGTTTTTCACCTATACCCCCTTGTCTCCTGGAGTGTAATAAAATCACGTGTTTTTCCACATGGTTTTGTACCTATATGCTGTTAATTTTGGTTGTTTTCTTCAGAGATAACAGCTTGGTATCCTTATTTTTGTTTTCGAGCGCCAGAACATGTAAGTCTTCTGTTATCTTTGGATGCTAGGGCTCGAGCTGTTAACTCAGGAAGTTCTTTTCCTCTGCAGCTTACTGTAGTGGGATCTGGAGTGGAGATACGCCTTACGTGTCTCTAGAAGTTTCGATAAATAGGTGTTTGTTGATAGACTCATTGACCAGCAGAGAACTAGAGATGCGAAGAATCATCCAAGATCGTTCATGTCATTGGAAGTGTGCATATAATGGGAAATAGTCGTGCGAATTCCATTTGCATAGCTAAAAGAGAACAAATACTGGGGTGGGGGGAGAGCGTGCACTAATGTGGTGGGGAAGGGGCACAAGAAGAGAGAACACCGACATTGGAAGGTCATTTGCCATTGTGTGGAAGTGATTTTCCTGCTCGTCCTAAGGTATATTTGTTTTTAAATGTTACTGTTCACAGTTGATATTTGCAAGAATGACTGTTTTCTGTGGAAGCAAGGTTGAGTGTTCTTTTGTAAGCACTAAAATGCTACTGACAGAAGATTTGGTGAGATTGAGCTTTTATACATGGTAAGTTCTTGAAGATGAGCAACTTTCCAGTTTAGTTCTTAATAAATTTGGCAGCTGAAGTGCCTGTTGCTTAAGATGTAAGCCTTTCTACTAACTGGTAGGACTTCTATTTGTCTAAGGCTCAGTTTCTTCATTAGTAACCCGGAAATAATAGGAGCTACTTAGAAAACATATGTGAAGATTAACTGGACTTTATGTGTATAATACTTACCTTAACTGTCAACTCCTGGGGCGACTGCCTTGCCCTGTTCTCTCTAGGCACCTTGTTGGCCCTCTGACAGGACTTTCTCCAGTTCTTTTTTTTTTTTTTTTTTTTTTTTTTGG
>NC_041231.1:9736637-9743584 GCF_002837175.3 Physeter macrocephalus
GCCATGGCTCACGGGCCCAGCCGCTCCGCGGCATGTGGGATCCTCCCAAACCGGGGCGCGAACCCGGTTCCCCTGCATCGGCAGGCGGACGCGCAACCACTGCGCCACCAGGGAAGCCCTCTCCAGTTCTTTATGTTATCCCTGTGCCGGCGGCTTCCTGCCTTCCCCCACTACCACCACTCACACAAGATGATCTTTAGAAGAGTGACTGAATGAAATAGCCATTGAAGTTTTTTTTTTTTTTCTCCAACCTCTTTTGTAATTTACATTTATTTAGCTTTTGATTGTTGGGAGGTATAATTATCCTTTCCTAAGGAAACTGAAGCTCAGGGATGTTAAGTGTCATTCCCACGGACATTGAGCTCGGGAGAGGCAGCTCAGGTTGTAGGCTTTTATTGAAACAACAAGAAACTCCTTTATGCCTCTAAGATTGCAATAAGCGTTACTGACTTGAGTAGCTAGTTACAGATTTCGTTAAACATTAATATAGCTAATTTAGAAGTTTTAAGACAGTATTTTGAATTTCTCTGTTTTATAATGCCCACATTTAGTTAGGATCAGTAAAACAAAATCGTGTTTGTGTAAATGAAAAAGAAGTAATGACCTCAGGGTAGCTTTTTGTGTCCTGCGTGAAGAGAGTAAAAGTTTATTCTCTTTTTCTGCTGCCTTCTCAGGTTCTCTCCTGGAGCCCAGCTTCAGGATCAGTCTGCTCAGGTTGGAGGCCTGAATGGTTACCAATTCAGTGAGCAGTGATTGAAAGCTTATGGAAAAAGGGGCCTTTCTGGGGGGCAAGTGGCAGTCCTGCCTTCATGGAGCTTATGAACTGATTTATGCATTGACTCTTGCGGCTGTAAAATGTATGTCAGGGGAGACTGGGTGTACTTGTGACATAGATGCAGGGCCTCCGTGGAGCCTACAGTTTGAGAGAGCTGTTTTTCATAGAAACAGAACGATACTGCCAAGGGAGAGAGGAATTCTTACTTTCCTCCTGCGTTGAACACAGTATTAGTGTTTTACAGAGGAAGGATATATACATACGTAAGGTCAAAGTGATCACAAGGTAGACTTTATTCTGAACTCCAATTCATTTAGGAATGGGCTGGCATGATTCTGGAATCCCTCTATAATGGTTTCAGCATCTCAGGATCAATTTTTACATTTAAAGAGAAGTAAAAAAGGAAAAAGCCCAAAGATGATGTCTGTAATCATTAACACGGAGGTGACATTTTTGAGAAACTGTTTTACTGTGGTGCTCTGTGTACCACCCACAAGAGCAGAACCCAAGAACCAGGGATTCACCGTATTTTCTATTACCTAACAATGTAAGAATGTGAAAATTCAGGCAGTTTATAGACAAAGTTGAACATTAAGTTCACAGCCTTTCAGTAGATTTTTCAGACCTACTTGTGCTTGTTCAGCCTGATTCAGCTTTCTCTGCCCTAGATTAATTCTATTTTAGCTTTTGTTGAAAATTGCTCTTATACTTCACGTTCTCCTCAACTTTTAAAGTCTTGTGTATGTAATCTGATTTGGGTGTCTTATTACCAACCGAAAAATGTTCTACGGCTTGAGATCAGTTTTCCAACTTGTGTGGGTGACCTAAACGGTTCTCTTTCCTTTTGCTCCGGGAGAACCAGCAACTTAGGCATTTTTGAAGACGTTATTGTTTTAGCATTTGGAGGAGAACAGTGTCTGTTAGGAATTGAGTATTTAATACCTGATAGCCTTAAGGCTTCATTATGTCTACCAGCAAAGAATCAAAGCAATATCTCAATAGTACACTGCAGAGCTGAAGTCAATAGTGAACTGGTGGTTTTGTAGTAACACAATAGCCGCTTATCTGGATGGCCTAGAAGGAATACACTTCCTTAAAATCATCACTCCACTGCTCGTGAGACATTGATTTAATCAGCATCCCGGGTAATCCTGGAAGGTACTTAATGAAAATACAGCATGAGACGGCCGATTTTCCATGTGCTTTTGAGGAATCTCTCCTTTCAGGGATCATTAATACTGGTGCTGGGAAGACCTTAACCTTTTTCCAAGTCTATTTTTTTAGGAGTCAAAATTGAACAGAATTTGTGGACAGGACACGTAGGCACCTCTGTGTATAACGTCACCCGGGTGTGTCTTTAACGTGATACTGCACGTCATTGTGATATGTACAGACTGTTTTCTTTTTGGTAACTTTGTTCTTGTATCTTCTCAGTTCTTGCATCTGCTGCCTTCCTTACTTAGGCCGAAGTAGTTTTAAGAAACATGTAGCTTTGTTTTTGAGGATTTTGGTGGAGGGGGTAGTACTTTTGATCCGGTCTGACGAATATGTGTATGATCAGAACAAGCTGGGTAAGGTCGGCGCGAGTGACATAGAGCAGTGGGGGAAGAAGGCGGCTTTTGCAGTGTTGCTGTTGCATCTGCTGCTAGAAAGGCACTAACTCCTTGTTTGGTGAAGGTCACTGAATGTTGAGGAATTGATGAAGCATAAATTAACCATCATTCCCCAGGGAAAGCATTCCTAGGAGCATAAGCTCTAGTTATTATGGGGGCCAGTGCCTCAGATGTGTGGAACATTTTCATGTGTATAGGTTGTGTTCTGTTTTGCCTTAAAAAGGGAGAAAAAGAAACCTGTATGCGCCATCATAACATAAAGATGAGTTGTGCTCACATACTGTCTTCTCAGATGGACTTCTGTCCTCCTAGATCACCATCACTTCTTGCCAGCCTCCTCGTCAATCAAGTCACTGTGTGTGTAGATTATGGTGCTTTAGCCAGTGCTTTCCTGTGACCAGACCAGTTGGGGCTGCTTCTGATTTTTTTTCCCATTCTCTCCTTCCCTCTTATCCTCTTGCCTTTCCTCTCAGCACCTGTGGCTTTCAAACATTTTGGCCACGGCCCAGAGTAAAAAAGCATTTACCTTGTGACCCTTGTACTCATATTGACATAATTGATACAAAAGCTTCATGAAACATTTCTTACCCTGGCTTTGTACAGTGCAGCTTGATTTGCCTGTATTTCTTTGCATTTTACTTTGTCCACATAAGAGTTGGGTCATGACTTGTTAAGTTGACTTTAGGATCCACAAATGAATTGGAACCTGCAGGTGAAAAAAACATGATTTGGTTTATGTATCTCTTTCATTGGGTAAACTTGCTTCTGGCTCCTCCATGTATGTACTGGGGAGATTTGACTAACCCGTGGGGCATGAAGGTACAGTGAGCCAGGGTATTCAGATGAGGTGGAATCCATTGGTGGCTGGACAGGGGTGACATCCTCACATGGTTCTCGGTCAAGAGCACTGGAGGACTTGGCATACCCGCTGTGAGCAAACAGGACTGCCCCATTAGAGGCAGTTCCTCTCTGTCCTAAGCCTGTATTGTTCCTGATTTTTAGAGTCAGTGCTCAAGAAAATGGTCACTCCCCTTTGGTTAAACCTACGTCGGTCCCTCTTGCTTCCAAAAGCGTGTTGCATTGAGACTGCCTAACAGACACTGATGGAGAGCCTACCGATCGGATCCTTTGCAGCCTAATTTGATGGCTCCGATCACTGCATTTATGACTTTTGTCCTTTATATCCTAACACCTGTAGAGAGACCATGTGTCCAAGCCAGGGGCTCACCGTGGCAGTGATTCCCGGAGAGAGGAGGAAGGAGTTTTTCTAAGCATTTTGCAAACGCCTACCCAGGTGATTCTGATATTGGGTCCCTTCCCCCAGATGTGACTTACTGAGTCACTGGTCTAATAATACTCCTTCGGGAGTTCTGGATCTGCATCTTTAAGAAGGAGGGGCTAGATCTTCTAGGTATGAGATGCTGTAATTCTTTGGCTATCATAATCCTTTCACCAGGTTGTTTATATTTTGTTCCATTTCCTTCTCTCTCTCTCTCTCTCTCTCTCTCTCTCTCTATGTATATATATATATATATATATATATATGTATAATATATATATGTATGTATATATGTATGTAGTGTATGTGTATATATACATGTATACACTCATATATATGTGGATTATTTTTACTGAAACATTTGAGAGTAAATGGAAGATATCATGCCTCTTCACTCCTAAATACTTAAGTATGTATTTCCTATGAATAAGAACATGCTGTTGCATAACCACAGTTTGGTTGTCTTTATTACAGTGTTACTTAAAAATATATAAGCAGAACAGTGGGCATAAAATCTTTATGCTTACAGTTCTTTTACAGCTGCATAGCCAGAATATGAACTTATCATTTAAATGTAGCCATAACCCAATAGATGATGATCTGCTATGGCTGAGTTCTGTTGCCCTGGCACATGGTGCCGCTCCTGCTGCGCTGGGCTTGATTCTTTTAACGTCACCATGCCTGTACTGCCATGTGTCCTTTGACACGATTTCCCCACCATTTTTATCTGTGCAAACTCTTGTAAAATATTTCATTGCATGCATTATGGTGACATAAACTGGTTTTCTTTTAGTGCAAATACCTCAATCTCATATTAGGTCTGTTTCTGTATTTTTCTCATTAGACCAGGAAAAAAATGCAAACACAGTCGCCAAAATCATGTGCCAACACTTGGTTATATTTATAGCAGGTGTCTGATGCGGGATATACTTACGTCAGATTTTTTTAAAGAAGATTCTCAGTGAAATAACAGCACAAGTGAAAGCTCCTTCCAGATCCCTCAGCATTTGCCTGTGGACCTCAGTTTAAGGGTTACTGTGTTATCTCACTCAGTTCTCACAACAACCCTCCTCAGGAGGCACTGTAATTAGTCCCATTTCATGACCAAGGAAACAGAGATGTACAGCACTGAAATAATTTGCCTAAGGATGCTTAGCTGGTCATGGCGGTGCTGAGGTTTGAACTCGGCGGCCAGACTCTGAAGCCGAAGCCCTCATTCATCTGCTCTGTGCGTCCTCAGGTGGGAGGCCATTGAAGACATGGTTGCAGATTAAAAACAAACAAAACCGTATATGCCCCCTCCACTAATAAGTCAGCAAGGAGGTTTTCATTTGGAAAAGGTTTCCCAACCAGTGAAACAGCATTTCCTAGGTATGAAGTAGCTGTCCTCAGCCACATGTGGAGGACGGGTGTCAGCACGTGTGCAGGGGCTGCCCGGACTGTCCTCACGCATGCCGGAGGCTCAGCTGCCTGCCGCCCCAGAACTTCTCTTTACCCTGAGCTTTCTTTTCCTGTAAGTACCTCAGTGAACACAAGGAGAGGATCTCGGCTCTGATGACGTGGGCTGCTTACAGAGGAGCAAGATCCCTCATTGCCAGAGTGCCCAGGCAGAGATGAGATGACAGCTGTTCAGAGGCATTGAGGAAGGGAACAGGCATTGGGTGAGCGGCTGGACTTGAGGACCTAAGGTTCTGTGGGTCGGTGTTAGACCCCAGACCTGTTCACGGCAAGGGTTCTGCGCCGTTCTGCTTCGTATTCCACGCATGGACCATTTGGTGCATATGATCAGCCTTTAATCAACATCTGTAGGTAAGAAAGTAACTGCTGGAGTGAAAGGCTCATCTCTGAGGGATTAATTTATTGAATAGTAGCAAAAATGACTCACTCATTTTATCTCTATACTCACTCATATTATCGCTATTACTACTAATACCATACAAATTCAAAGGAGTACTGATTCCCTCTTGATAATACTTCAAAGTTTGCAAAGCATTTTCATTTGATTCTTATAACAAGAACCTTTGCAGTAGGCTGAGTGGGAGGTGTCAGAGAAAAAATGAAGCTTTAAGACTTTGGATGCCTAAGTCAAGATTAAAGTTTAAAAAAAAACTTGAGGTGCTTCCCCCACCCGCCCCAGTATCTTGATGTGCCATCACGTGCTACGATCATCAGAATAGCAGTTAATAACTGAGCGTCAGCTGTTGCTGTGCTCTGCTGTGCAGAGTCCTCCAGGCGAGGAACTCACAGGTCCTGGGGAGCTGTCTTCTTCTCTGGCTTCATGTTCCCAAGCCTCCTTTTGATTTTCAAAATAAGGAGGCTGGGGCTTCCCTGGTGGCGCAGTGGTTGCGCGTCCGCCTGCCGATGCGGGGGACGCGGGTTCGTGCCCCGGACCGGGAAGATCCCACGTGCCGCGGAGCGGCTAAGCCCGTGAGCCATGGCCGCTGAGCCTGCGCGTCCGGAGCCTGTGCTCCGCAACGGGAGAGGCCCCAACGGTGAGTGAGAGGCCCGCTAACCGGGAAAAAAATAAATAAATAAATAAATAAGGAGGCTGAATTTACTGCCTTTTCTAAAGGTTGGAGTCACTAATAATTTGTTTTCTGCATTCAGTTATTTACCTTTCATGAACAATGGCATTGAAAAGATCATTGCCCAGTAGCCCATTTTACTTTAAAAAGCTTCATAAAACATAAGGCGGGATAGTATTATGTGCTTATTTAAGACATTCTCTAGGTATGGTCAGATGTTTTAATCACCGTTTGCTTCCCAGGGTAGGCACCTGGCATCTAAACAGAAGGGCTACCCCCGCCCCCGAGAGACAGCTACTACAAGTGTCTCTGCTATTTTTGTAGTTTTATATCAGATCAAATTAGCATATTAAATGTTAGAAATGGATCTCACTGGTGAAAATAATGGCTTGTTAATTAGCATAATGGATGTTGGAACTAGATTCTTCCACTGAATAGCTCTTTAGACGCTTGAGGATGGTTTATTATTTCCTTTAAATGAATATTTTTCAGTCTTCAGAAATCCCTGCTTTCCTTTAATACACATAAAAATGTTTTGAACTATTTTAATGTCATTTGCAATTCAATTAAAAATATCAGAGTCAAAAATCCTTGGCTGATAAACCCACGCACATATGGTCACCTTATTTTTGATAAAGGAGGAAAGAATATACAATGGAGAAAAGACAGCCTTTTCAATAAGTTGTGCTGGGAAAACTGGACAGCTACATGTAAAAGAATGAAATTAGAACACTCCCTAACACCATACACAAAAA
>NC_041231.1:9744847-9757595 GCF_002837175.3 Physeter macrocephalus
GTGCTTTGTGAGCACCTAGAGGGGTGGGATAGGGAGGGTGGGAGGGAGGGAGACGCAAGAGGGAGGGGATATGGGGATATATGTATATGTATAACTGATTCACTTTGTTATACAGCAGAAACTAACACACCGTTGTAAAGCAATTATACTCCAATAAAGATGTTAAAAAAAAAAGAGAAAAGAATCTTTGGCTGAAGTACTTACCTTTTTTCATTTGATACATACCTTTCTCCACGTTCCTCCCTCCCCATCCTCTCTTCCCCTCCCTGCGTCTTGAGAAGATCCTTGCCCTCCTTAATCAGTATCTTGTCCAGACACCCCCAGCACAAGGACCCTTCTTTGTTGGATGTCTTCCAAACCATCATTTGAAGTCTCTGTCTTCACCCACCCTGGCTCGTCAGTCTCCCTCCTGTAAGATGGAACGTTCACACCTGAACAGTGATTTGTGTGTGTGGTCTGGGTACAGTGTACCGACGACCACCACCGACCTCGTCTTAGTCATGAGTCCTTGGGGGTGAAGGGAGAGAGGGAGCCGGGTGGGTTGGTGACAGGTGCCTGAAGCGGCCAAGTGTGAGACTGCAGGGTGCAGGGACCCCTGGAGAACAGAAACTCTTCCTCCTTTTCAGGGGGCGGCCCCCACCCAGCTCCAGCCACTGCCGTGCCAGAGCTGGCTCACGGGAGCCGCTTGTGCGGGTCTCCTCCCAACCTCGAATCGCGTTGGGAGCTGGAAATCAGCCCTGGGGGGGGTATTTACCCCAGATCCTGGCTTTTTTGTTTTCCCTCCTCACAGAGCCAGTTGTTACCACTGGCTCCAGCTGACTGCTTTTACATGTGAATGTGGAGCTCTGATTGTTCAAGACATGATGCGGGCTGGATTTTTATATAAAATTTCTAGATACTTAAAGTTCCATGTGAGGCCAACAGTAGTTCCTTGGCCAAGATGGAACCTATAAGTATCTATCTAGTATGTGCTTTCTAGTCTAGTTCCAATACTTGTATTAATACAACCTAAAAGAACAGATTTTTTTGAAAAGCAACTACCATCAGCTTCTCTCCCCTCCCCCTTTGTAGTTGTGAATTCCTATAGTAATTCTTTAAGAGCTGGAAAAGGTGATATTTAATATTGAAACATCTCCAAGTATCTGTCATGATCTCAGTGTGGACATGAATCTGGGTATGTGTGTATTTCTCCTTCCATTCAGATCGTTTATTTTTAAAAGACAAAAGGCCACATCTTTTCTTCATCTTCTTTTGTTTTCTTAAAGATTTATGTTACACAGTTATGAAATGCTTGTTGACTTGGCATTGTTTGTGGATATAATTTGTAGAAGCAATGCGTGTGGGATTTACACTTTTAGAGAAATCAAATTCAGTTTGAAAAATCAAACTGTTACTTCCTCAGTGGCTTTTTGATTTATTGTAACTGCTTTTTATTAGATCAAACTCTTGATTCCTTGTAAATGAAATGAGTACATCTTCTTTCCATTTGAAATCAGGGGAAGTTACCATTTCTTTCTCTAGGACTGCCTTTTTCATCAAACTTCACATACATGTGTTTTTTTCTCCCTCTGAAAAATGCTGCTTAGAAGTCCCTTCTCTCATGGACCTTACCTCGTTTAACTGGGCTGTAGTCACTTCTTAAATGAACTAGGCAAGGCAGAAATCCGTTTTGTTCACCGGTAAGCAGGGGTTGAGAAGAATGATTTTTTTCAGTTCCCCAGCAAAGTGCTAGCTTAGGGTGCTTTGAATAAAACACTTTAAATTACGAAGGAATGTTTCATTTAGGAATTCAGGAGGACAACCTGGATGTTTGGAGTAAAATGACGGCCTGAACACATGCATCAGGCTCCCCTCTTATCAAAAATCCTTTAAAATAAGAAAGTAGGCTATACATTAAAAAAAACAACAACAACCTGTAACACTGCTGGAAAACTAGCAAGGGTGCCTACCTTCGTTCGACTAAAAGTTATAAAGAATTCCTGGAAAACTGAAAACAGATGGGATTAGATTGACAAAAGAAAACAAAAACAAAAGTAAAAAATCATAACCGCAACCACAGGTGCAAAGCTGAATTAAAAGCAGACCTTAGAGTGACTAACAACTGCCAGTGGGAAGGGGCCCTGGAGCCAAATTCAGGAAATTAAAGTGTTCCATTTATAACGGTGAGCCCCTGGCCAAGGAGCGGCTGTGTGCACGAAAAGTCAACATCCTGTTTGGGAGGGTTCCTCAAGTGGGTGTCGGGACCTGAGAGAGAAGCGGAGTAGAGTTTAAGATCACCACGGGCGCCCACAGCTAAAAGGGTGCTGGGGAAGGAAGTCTGAGCCTTCCAATAGGCAGTATCTACTAAAACCCTTCACACGAGAGGCAAGACTTTCTTATTTTGGCGGGTCTGTGTTTGTCTCCCAACCTGCCTGCTGCTTGTTCCTCACTCCTCCTATAGCCTAAAGCAAAGCCCATCATCAGACGCATCCTGTACTCTTTACGTAGCGCCCTACAGTTGAGCCTCCCCAAGGAGAGACCTCATACTAGAGAGGAAACAGGCATTAGTTGCCCTTGTGGATCAACCCAGTCTTTTATTCTTAAGTATGAGTGAATATCAAGGGATCGTCAGACATTTGAGGAAAACAAATAGGATGAAAGGAAAGAACCTGAGTCAGAAGACTCAGGGGAATATAGGAGAAGTAAAAACATGTTAGATCTTCAAAGAGATTTGACAGTGTGAATATATTAAATAAAAGGACCCTGCTATGAAGAAAAAGATCATTTAGAACAACAAAGTTTGTGGAGATTAAAGCTATGATTATTGAATTTAAAAGATTAAGGAAGATCAGCTTGAGAATTGAATGGATATGATTGAAGACAAAATTAGGGGTTTGGAAGATAGGCAACAAAATGTTGCAGAATTTTACAAAGTTATTAGGATCTTATACATCTGCCAGATTGAAATTCTGGTGGGATGAGGCCAAAGCAGTATTGAGAAGAGGATGCATTTATTAGGAAAATAGGAAATAAGTGAGTCAAATGGACAACCAAAACAATAACAACAACAACAATAATAACAAAAGTAGAAAGAAAAATTTATATCTGCTTTTATCTTTCTTTTCTTTTTTTTTTTTTTTTTTTGCTGTACGCGGACCTCTCACTGTTGTGGCCTCTCCCGTTGCGGAGCACAGGCTCCGGACGCGCAAGCTCAGCGGCCGTGGCTCACGGGCCCAGCTGCGTGGGATCTTCCCGGACCAGGGCACGAACCCGTGTCCCCTGCATCGGCAGGCGGACGCTCAACCACTGCGCCACCAGGGAAGCCCCGTGCTTTTATCTTTATAAATGCAAATGAAAATAAACCAGCAAACCCAAACAGGAAAACCCCAAACTGTTTTTTTAAAGTATAGTTTATTTACAGTGTTGTGTCAGTTTCAAGGGTATATACTGCAAGTGATTCAGTTATATACTGAATATGTTTGTTATTAGAAAACTAGCCATCCTTTAAAAGAAACAGCCTTGTAGAGGTTTATGTATTTCAGAAACATTTAGAGAAGTCAAACTAAGACCAGTGAACAATAAAATTCAAAAAATGTATGGGCTTCCCTGGTGGCGTAGTGGTTGAGAGTCCGCCTGCCGATGCAGGGCACACGGGTTTGTGCCCCGGTCCGGGGGGATCCCACATGCCGCGGAGCGGCTGGGCCCGTGAGCCATGGCCGCTGAGCCTGTGCGTCCGGAGCCTGCGCTCCGCAACGAGAGAGGCCACAACAGTAAAAAAAGAGTCTGTAAGCTCCTGGGCTCTGTGATAAAGAGCCCAACTAAAGAAATTTGATCTAGATGGTTCTAATATAATTCTTCCTCTGGTGAAAGCAGTGAGGGAGGGGATTTACAGGATTTCATTCATTCAAAAAATATTATTGAGGGCCAAGTTTGTGTAGAGAGCCATGCTAGATTTGAACAGAACACATTAAAATGTGTAAGACACAACATTTGCTTGAAAGCTAGCAAGAGATAGATGTTAATAAACAATTGTGTTAGTTTTCACTTGCTACTGTGACAATCACTGCAAACTTAGCAGGTCAGAATACCACCTGTTTATTTTATTGTTCCCTTGATCTTAATTTGGTTTCTCTAAATCTTCCTGAATTAAGCAGTTTTTGTTTTGACTGTAGTACTGTTGGTCTACTTTTCCTTATTATTTTTCTTCTCTCTGAGCTTTCAGAAGAATTTCAGAGATAAATCACAAGAAGCTACTTTACCTTCGTGTGAATAGACCATTAAAAAAATCTTTCTGTATTAAATTTTAAACTTTTTTTCCTCTAAAAATGGGTCAGTCTGGTTACCAAGGAGGTGGCCTTTTAGATAATTCACTGTGAGGGCAGGCCCTGCTTGCCTTTGTCCACATCACTTTTTTGTGTGTTGTGTAAATATACACTTAATGAGCAAAAGGAAAGCCTTGTTAATATTTGTATCATAACTGAGCATATGCTCCATCAGCAGCATTTTAACCAAACAGAGTAAATTATTCTTGAGACTTGTTGAAAACCCAGCTGCACTAATTGTAGAAGACTAGATGTTATTCATCTATTTTTCAAGAGTAATGAATTAAAATATAAAATAATTGTTAATTGTCCTTGAAGTATATGCATAGAGCATATTTAGAGAGTGAGTCAAATTTTGTTTTCTCCTATGGGTTTGGTTATTTTTCATGGTATTGAACCTGAATTTCAGTTGAGATGTATGAAAGTCTCATTATTTGATATTCCCATTTCATATGTGTGGTGCAGATAATTTTATAAATTAATGTCCTAGTATTAATAGCATGAAGGAATAGCATGGTGAAAGGTTATCAGTTAGAAGATAACCAACGAGTAAAGGCATTGTTTACATCTTGGAGGAGAGGGAAGGGTTTAAAAACATTTAGTTTTACATTTAATTTGAATATTACTGGTTAATTTTGGCTGTCAAACCTCAAAACCATAGTGTCCTAGGTGAGGATTCTCAACCCCCTAAATTTTGCCTGTGGAGCTTGGGATGGGATATTTCTATAATAAGAATGAAACTTGGTTTTTCTTTTATTAGATTTGTTTGTAAATATAATGATATTTATGTGCTGTGATGTTTTCAAGAGAGACCAGTGAGCTACTAAATATTTTACAGCGCAATGTTGTGAAGTGCCAGCATCTGGTTTTGGCATTTGACCTATGCTATCCTCTTGAAATAATTGATACACAAAAATTTTACATAATGCTTTGTAATAGATGCCATGCTGCTGGTTGTGTGCCCCCTGGCAGCTCTCAGCCAATGGGAGCCTCCCTCCCAAGGTCATGCCCCTTCCCCGGTGCAGCCTGCAGGCAGTGACTGGTGGGTAAGGGGTGTAAAGGTCCAGTCAGCCCTCTTGCCCTGACTCCGAAGGTCGCTGTGGCCCTTGTGACTGCATTGAAGGCCAACTTCTCCCTAACTTCTTCCCTTCCCCCATGGGGATGATCCTGAGAGAACCCCCCAGCAAACTTCCTGCACACTCTCTCCCCTCAGTCTGCTTTCTGGGGAACTCACCTTGCAGCAGACCTCTACTTCCCTTTGAGGACTTCTGTGCAAACAGATGCTAATTTAGGACCATAGGACTTTTCTATATAGATAGGACTTTGATTATATCCTCTTGTTCTTATATCCTGTAATGCAGAGATACCCTAGCAGTGTTCCTGATGTCTGCCTCTCTATCCTCTGCTTGGATGTAAGAGTTTTTTACTTCACCGCATTGTCAGTTGTTAAACACTTCGAGGAGCTAGAGCAGTTTTTTTTTTTTTTTTTGCAGTACGCGGGCCTCTCACTGCCGCGGCCTCTCCCATTGCGGAGCCCAGGCTCCGGACACGCAGGCTCAGCGGCTATGGCTCACGGGCCTAGCTGCTCCGCGGCATGTGGGATCCTCCCCGACCGGGGCACGAACCCGTATCCCCTGCATCGGCAGGCGGACTCTCAACCACTGCGCCACCAGGGAAACCCTAGGGCAGTTTTATTATTGAGTGGAAATCTACATTGCTACAACTTTCACTCCTTGGACACGTTTCTACTCCCAGCTACTTACAACATTTAATCCTTGGAATTGTTCGTTTCCATCCTTGCAATATTTGAAGAAAATTATCACATTCCCTTTAAGTTTTCTTTCTAATCCTGAGATGCCTCGTTTCTCACTTATTTCGTATATGATGTGCTTCCTTTCTTTTTTCCCCCAGCTTTATTGAGGTATGATTGACAAAAGTTGTATCGGGACTTCCCTGGCAGTCCAGTGGTTAAGACTCCACACTTCCAATGCAGGGGGCTTGGGTTTGATCCCTGGGCAGGGAACTAAGATCCCACATGCTACGCGGCCAGAAAAGTTTTTTTTAAAGTTGTTTATTTACTTGAGGTGTACAGCATCATGGTTTGATATATGTATACATTGTGAAATGATTACCACGATCAAGTTAATTAACACACCCATCACCTCACATTGTTATCAGTTTTTGGTTTTTTTTTTTTGGTGGAGTGAACACTCAAGATCTACTCTTAACAGATTTCAGGTGTATAATACAGTAGTATTAACTTTAGTCACCATGTTGTGAATTAGATCCTCAGAACTTATTCATCTTTATAACTGAAATTTGTACCCTTTGACCAACATTTCCCCATTCCCTAACCCCCAACCCCTGGCATCTACTTTTCTGGTTTTTGTTTCTGTGTGTTCAACTTTTTTATTTTTATTTTCTATTATTTACTTATTTATTTTTTTTTCTGGTTTTATTGAGATATAATTGACATGTAGCACTGTATAAGTGTAAGGTATACAGCATGAAGATTTGACTCACATACATTATGAAATGATTATCACATAGGTTTCGTAAACATCCATCACCTCGTGTAGATACAAAAGGAAAGAAGAAAAATTTTTTTTCCTTGTGATGAGAACTCTAGGATTTAGTCTTTTAGCAACTTGCATACATAACATGCAGCAGTGTTAATTATATTCCTCATGTTGTACATTACATCCCTAGTACTTATTTGTCTTATAATTGGAAGTTTGTACCTTTTGACCAGCTTCATCTAATTCCTCTGACCCCGACCCCACCCCCACCTCTGGTAATCACAAGTCCACTCTCTTTTTCTGTGCGTTTATTTATTTGTTTTTGAAGTATAATTGACCTGTAACACCGTGTTAGTTCCTGGTGTACAACATAGTGGTTTGATATTTCTATACATTACAAAATGATGACCACGATAAGTCTGGTTACCATCTGTCACCGTACAAAGATATCACATTTTTATTGACTCTGCTCCCCAGACTGTACATTTCATACCTGTTTCTCATTTATTTTGTAACTGAAAGTTTGTACCTCTTTTGTTTTGATTGAGATATAGTTGATGTGTAATATTATATAAGGTTCAGGTGCACAACATAATGATTCACAGTTTTTTAAGGTTATATTCCATTTTTAATTATTAAAAAATATTGACTGTATTCCCTGCATTGTACAATAGATCCTTAAAGCTTATTTATTTTATACATAGTTTGTGCCTCTTAATCTCCCTCACCTATTTCTCTCATTCCCTACCCCACCCTCGCCGGCAATCACCTGTTTGTTCTCTGTATCTATGACTCTGTTTCTCTTGTTATGTTTGTTCATTTGTTCTGTTTTTCGGATTCCACATGTACGTGAGATCACATGGTATTTGTCTTCCCCGTCTGGCTTATTTCAGTTAGCATAAGGTCCTCCAGCTTCATCAGGTTGTTGCAAATGACAGGATTTCCTTCTTTCCTGTGACTGAATAATATTCATATATATATTTATATAAATATATAATATCTCATTTTCTTACATTAATATATATTCATATATCCTCACTATATTTCTCACAGTAATATCTACAAATATAATGTATGTTAATATATAAATGTCTTACATTTTTCACATTGATATCGTATATATTATATATACACACACATATATATCACATTTTTTCTTTATCCATGCATCTGTTTACCGACATTTAGGTTGTTTCCGTATCTTGGCTGTTGTGGATAATGCTGCATTGAACATGGCAGTGTAGCTGTCTCTTTGAGATACTGATCATTTCCTTTGGGTATATACGCAGCAGCGGAATTGCCGGATCATATGGTAGTTCTATTTTTAATTTTGGGGGGAACTTGCATACTGTTTTCCGTAGTAGCTGCACCAATTTACGTTCCTATCAACAGTGCGCAAGTGTTCCTTTTTCTCCACACCCTTGCCACTTGTTATCTCACCTTTTTTTTTTTTTGCGGTACGCGGGCCTCCCCCTGCCGTGGCCTCTCCCGTTGCGGAGCGCAGGCTCCGGACGCGCAGGCTCAGCGGCCATGGCTCACGGGCCCAGCCGCTCCGCGGCATGTGGGATCCTCCCAGACCGGGGCGCGAACCCGGTTCCCCTGCATCGGCAGGCGGACGCGCAACCACTGCGCCACCAGGGAAGCCCTATCTCACCTTTTTGATAATAGCCATCCTAACAGGTGGCATCTCTTTGTGGTTTTGATTTGCATTTCCCTGATGATACAAAGGTGTAGTTAAGCACCTTTTTATATACCTGTTGACCATTCATATGTCTTCTTTGGAAAAATGTCTGTTCACCTCCTTTGCCCATTTTTAAATTTCGTTGTTGTTGTTGGTAGTTTTTTTTTTTTTTTTTGCTGTTGAGTATTGAGTATCAATACTAAATATTAACCCCTTTATATAAAGGGAATTATATAATATTAACCCCTTATCAGATACATAGTTTGACATTTTTTTTCTATTCCATGGGTTGCCTTTTTATTTTGTTGATTGTTTCCTTTGTTCTGCAGAAGCTTTTCAGTTTGATGTAGACCCAGTTGTTTATTTTTGCTTTTGTCGCGTGTCCTTTCCATGTCACGTCCAAAAAAATCATTGCCAAGACCACTGTCAAGGAGCTTATCCTTTATGTTTTCTTCTAGGAATTTTATGGTTTCAAGTCTTAATTTAAGTCTTTAATCTATTTGGAGTTGATTTTTGTATACGGTATAAGGGTCCAGTTTCATTCGTTTGAATGTGGATATCCAGTTTTCCCAGCATTGTTATTGAAGAGACTATCCCTTCCGCATTGTATATCCTTGGGACTCTTGTAATAGATTAGTTGAACTGTATTTGCATGGGTTTATTTCTGGGTTCTCGATTCTGTTGCACTGGTCCTTGTGTCTGTTTTTATGCCAATACTATACTGTCTTTTTTATTCTAGTTTTGTAATATAGTTTGAAATGAGGAAGTGTGATGCCTCCAACTTTGTTCTTCTTTCTCAAGATTGCTTTGGCTCTTCAGGGTTCCATAGAAAGTTTAGGATTGTTTGTTTTATTTCTGTGAAAAATGCCAATGGAATTTTAATGGAGATTGCTTTGAATCTATGGATTGCTCTGGATAGTATGGACATTTTAATAATGTTAATTCTTCCAATCCACGAATATGAGACATCTTTCCATTTATATGTGTTGTCAATTTCTTTTATCCATGTCTTACAGTTTTCAGTGTACAGATCTTTTACCTCCTTGGTTAAATTTCTAAACCCCTTTTCAATCTTAATTATATTCCAGCTTGTCTTTATTTTAAAATGTGGTTCAGACCAGGCCTTGTCATGGTATTACATTTTCCATATATACTGTTACCCCATTTGAGAACCTTTGCACAACCTGCTGTCTCTGCTTGAAGTACTCTTCTTCCCCATCTGAGTTGCTGGCTCCTCCTTCACGGTCAGTCTTCACCTTGAATGTCCCCAGGGCCGCAGTTTGACTTTCATGAGCCTGAGGCACGTTTGCTCTTGTAGGAGCCTGCCTTCATCAAAAATGTTTTAAAAATTATATTTTACAACTGCTTTGGTGTAAAGATGAATACATTGATATTATACTTCAAAACATACTCTTCAGCCTAATGGTTCATATTTTCCTTCTTATTTTGAAAACAAGTAAACCATTCTCATGGGCGACCCCTGCTCTACCACATGATGCTACGGTACATACCGTATTTACCTCTGTAACCTCGGTGTCTAGAGCAGAGCCAAGCTCATGAATGAATGAAGAAAGATACACTGGGCTCCAAGTAAAGAATTCTCTGACCAGAGTACATGAGAACTGTATATTTTTAAAATGTTTCAACCCGTATTAAGTTTTTGTTATCTACCCTAATACCTGCTCATCGTGGAAAGTCTGATAAATTCAGAAAAGTAGGAAGAAAAAACTCATAATGCCACCATCCAGAGCATCACGTGTCTCTTCTGCTTTGTTTCTTCTCATCAGTTTTCTGTGCCTGCTTTCTTGTTTCATACGATCACTGTTAGAGGCTGGATGCACTCTTTAATATCCCTTTCCACTTAACATAATGTACGCATTTTTTAACGTGAGGAAATGTTCCCAAATACTTTAACGGTTGTATAATATGCCATCCAGTGCATGGGCCAAAACAGATGCTCCTTTATTGTTGGAGTTTAAAGTTATTTCTAATTTTTCCCTTTTATACATAATACTGCAGTGAATGTCATTTATTCAGGCAGCTTCTTCTTCCCTTTCCCCCCCTGTTTAGGGTTATTTCTTTATGGTGAGTTCCCAGACATGAATTACTGGGTCCAAGAATGCATGTATGCTGTTATCACTACTTCTGTCCTGGCTGTCCTGGGGTCTTTTCTTTTTCTTGTTTTCTTTCTTTCTTTCTTGCATTTTTTTTTTAACTTTTCCCTGGCTCCTATCTTTATCACATAGAGCTGAATTTTCAGTTAAATGAATTTTTAATGGGTGGAATTAATACTTTGCTATTTATAGTTTATTGTTTCACACGTTTTAGTTTATTATTTCCAAGTAGGTATATAATTTTGAAGGTAGGATTTTATATTCTCAGTTTTTCATTGTGCGCAGCACAGTATAGAATTCATAGTGGGTACTTAGTTTTGGTTGATTGGTTGAGAAAAAGAGAATTTTAGAAGGGGACCTAATGCTGGGGAAAGATGACACAGTTTTATTGCTGTCAGATCAGAATGTCAGTTCTAGACATATGAATTTGGAATTTATTCTAATAATAATAGTAATAGTAATAATCGACTCCATGGGAATGGATCATCTCTGAAGGAGAGAAAACCACAGCAGATGAGAACAAGGGCAGGGGACCGAGCCCTGGGAGGGGAGGAGGGCTGCTGCCCTCTACTGAATACCTGTTATAATGGTGTGAGCATTTACACGTTTAATTCCCACCCATCCATCCATTCATCCAACAAATACTTATTGAAAGCTTATGAAGTGTCCGATGTCGTGCAAAGTAGTGAGATGGAGAGTATTGTCTCCGCCTCGCAAAGATTGGGAGAGACGGGGTGAGAAACCAGACTTGACTGATTCCACAGTGCATATCCTTTCCACTGGGCTGTTTCAGTGTAGGTGGAGATTATTAAATTGACTATTTGGAGTTCACCATGCAAGTTTTATTTAGAATTTAGTTAAGGAGCTTGTACAAGTGCTGTGGATGAGAAAAAAAAAATTGGCTAAATGGTAGCCACCAAGTCTGTGGCATCTTCCCACTATCCCCCCGCTGCCCTTCTGGGATTAGTCTTAGAATATTACCGGAACCACATTTTGGTCTAGTCTGCCTTGCTTGTCACCATGGCTTGTCACCACGTCAGTCTGCCGTCTGCCCCAGGCGTCTTGATCTTTTGTGTCGTACTTTAAGCAAAATAAAATTTTAATTTTAAGTTGAATATTATTTTTCTTAGTGGGTATAAATTTGGTAGTGTTTTGGGATATTTGATTATCATACTGCTGTAGAAAATAGCACATGGTTGTCATAGTAAGGAATACTTAAAAGTAAGATGGCATTTCTTAGGAACATCCCTTTGCTGTGATTTTTTTTTTAATGAATATACTTAAAATTTTTTGTCATGAAAAATTTCCAGCATAAACAAGTAGGGAGAACATCATGATGGACTCTCTTATTCCCTTCAACCAGATCAGGATGAGATGCTGAGGACCAAAGCTAAACAAAACCCAGTTTAAAAGGAAAGGAGAGTTGCCAGCGGGAACAGAATTCCTGCTGAAAGATAATTAGTGCTTAGATCAGAATTAATACTATGTATCTTTGGAGTGAAAAATGCCATGATATTAAGGATTTAGCTATGGGTCTGAGCCATTTATTTGATGTGAATCTTTAAGGAGCCTCTATCCTTGAGAACTACCATATGAGAACAGTGGCTTTCATTGAAGCAAGCCCATAGAATTGTTGATTTAAATTGTAAACAGTACGGCTTCAACGTTAAGCGAAATTTAAAAAAATGACTGCCCGTGTATTCTCTTCCTTTGTGTTCACATATATTCTACTCATTATAGCACTAAAAAAATTTGCAGTCAACTTTTTTTTTGATTCTAACAAATCATATGCATAGTCACTGATGGGAGTACAGATTAGCAGACTGTTCATACTTATTAATTCAGTAGTTCTGCTTCTAGGAATTTATCCTAAGAAAAAAATCTGAGGCTTACACAGTGATGCTACTGGTGGTATCACATGATATAGAAAACAACCTAAATCTTTAACAATAAAACTATACATACGGTATGACACTAATTCTGCCAGAAATGTGTCTCACGTAGGTAAAAACTCGTGTCAATTTTAGCTGTAGTTATCTCTTTTTTTTTTTTTTTTTTTTTTTTTTTTGCGGTACGTGGGCCTCTCACTGCTGTGGCCTCTCCCGTTGCGGAGCACAGGCTCCGGACGCGCAG
>NC_041231.1:9757717-9763065 GCF_002837175.3 Physeter macrocephalus
AACCCGCGTCCCCTGCATCGGCAGGCGGACTCTCAACCACTGCGCCACCAGGGAAGCCCTGTAATTATCTTTTGATCCATAATATTGGAGATGCAGTAAGCCCCTTGTATCTGGAAACTCATTCCTGGAGAACTTTCTTACATGATTTCATTGGTAATTCTTCTTATCTCTGTTTTTTTTTTTCTTCTTCTTTTCTCCTTCTGGCAGGTTTATTTTTCAGATGTTGGGCTTCCTGGACTGGTCTTCTCATTTTTCCACCCCGTTCTCCCTTTTTTCCTTCTTGACTTTTTATTTTACTTTCTGGAAGACGTTTCTCAACTTTATTTTCTAATTCTTCTGTTATTTTTAAAACTTCTTCTCTCATGTTTTTAGTTGCTAGAGCTCTTTTGAAAAATCACACCCTCTTTCAGGGCTGCTGTGTCTCTGAGGCAATTGATAGAGTGTTTTTAAAAGTTTTCCTTCTTCTAGCGTAGTCTTCGTGTCCTTGGGACGCTTTTGGGGTTTGATTTGGCCTCTATCTTGCATGTTAGTGGCTTTCCTAAAATAAATATCTGCATGTCTACTCATGGTTAAGGTCAGAAAAGAAATCACAGAGTTGAATAAAAGGTGGGGGGTGGCAGCTTGTACTCTGAGCCCCACTGTAGAAGGACCTCTGGAGGCCACCTGTCTGTTAGTTAGGAGAACCTGCAGTCTCAACATAGTGGGTCTTTCATCTTGGCCTGGTCATGTCTCAGAGTGTCCCAGAGTTTAGAAGTCTGGCTGCTGGCATTCTGGAAGCCAAGAGGGGGATGTGTCATCAGACTGCCAAGTGAACTTGGCTAGGTGCTCAGCTAGCACAAAACTGTGTCGTTTTATACCCGACCCCTTGTTCGCTGTTCCTTTACTCTGCATTTTTAAAGACAGCTTTATTGAGATACTTAGATTGATGTACCATACAATCGACCAATTTAAAGTGTACAGTTTGATGGTGTTAGAATGTTCCCAAGGTAGTAATATTTGTAGCTTTGTGTAAATATACTTTTTTGTTTTTCTTTCTTTTTTTTTTTTTTTTTGTGGTACACGGGCCTCTCACTGTTGTGGCCTCTCCCGTTGCGGAGCACAGGCTCCGGACGCACAGGCTCAGCGGCCATGGCTCACGGGCCCAGCCGCTCCGCGGCATGTGGGATCTTCCCGGACCGGGGCACGAACCCGTGTCCCCTGCATCGGCAGGCGGATTCTCAACCACTGCGCCACCAGGGAAGCCCTACTTTTTAATTTTTTTAAATTGAAACATATTTGACATATAACATTGTGTAAATTTACAGTATACAACACGTTTGATACATTTATATATTGTGATATGATGGCCATTGTAGTGACGGCACCTGTATCACATCACATAAATACCATTTCTTTTTTTGTGATGGGAATAATTAAGATCTAGACTCTTAGCAATATTGTATTATGATACAGTATTGTCTGTGTTCACCATACTGTGCGTTAGATCTCTAGGACTTATATCTACTCGTTGCAAGGTTGCACCCCGAAACACCATCTCTCCTATCCCCCCATCCCAGCTCCTGGTAACCACTATTTTACTTTCTGTTTTTATGAATTTGCCTTTTTTAGATGCCACAGGTAAGCGAAACCTGCATTTCTTTTTAGAGCACTTATTTCTTCCTGATATTATCTTATGTACTTGTGCACTGTCTCTGTCCCTCACTGGAATGCTAGCTCCTCAAGGGCTGGGACTTTGTTCCCTGCCAAGCCCCGGCATCTAGAACAGCACCTGGTCTGTGGAGGCTCTCAACAGTGTATGTTATCGCGTGGAGTTCTGCTTGGAAGGCTTGTATGGGCTCCCTTCCCTTTCCAAACCCCTCTGTACTCTCAGCTTTTGTCAATGATTGCGAGGCTGCTTGATGAAGTAGAAAAACATTGAACCAAGATGGAGTTTTGGGCTAACTGTGTTTCAGAGACCTGTTTCACTTTTTGCTCTGGCAATATCTGTGTTATTTATTTAATCTTTTTTTGTATTCCCTTTTTCTTAGTGGGACTAATACCTGCTGTGCCTGCTTCCCATGAGATGATCTTGTGAAAGTGCTTTAAAAAAGTATACAGTGCTGTTGTAACTCAGGGCATTTACAAATTAGGAACAAATTTGTTGACTAATTTTCAAGCCCTTAACTTTGGAAAGTTGGCCATTGTTACCATTGTCTATTACCATTGTTAATGGTAATAGAATAGCCTTGAAGGCAATTAGAACAAGTAATGTACAAGCTGAGTTCATGAATAATAGCGGAGTCTCTTTGGGGATTAGGGCAGGCGATGGAGGGAATATTGTGATAATACAATATTAGGAAGATGATAATACAATATGGGTAGAGAATATGATCTTTATGTTCTGGGTATTTAAAAAAAATCTCTTAAGTGGCCAAATTTGTGTAGTTAACTTAGTGACAGCTGGCTCAGGAGACAGTGCCGCGTTGCTTCTGAGAGCCAGCTGCAGTGTTGTTTGTTTTCCACCTGAGGTTAATTCACGTGAACTTGAAAATGTGCACTTTTTTTTTCTTTTTTTAAAACGGGATATAGGTAAATGGGATTCCAAGATTCCTTCTTTCCAAACTAATGAGTATTATTTGGAATTGAACTCCCTGTTGAGTGACACTTACTAATACATATTGGTCAGTAAGCAGGAACCGGCAGCCTAAAGGCAGGTGTTGGTCCTCAGCTTGTTTTTTTCAGGCCTGGGGGATGGAGAAGTCGGTTGCTAATGCTTGAAACTGATCATTCTTCTCCATCCCAACCTTTTCCTGTCTCCGCCCAGGGCTCTTCTCTTTCCCTTGTCTGAACCTCAACTCATGGCTTATTATCTGTCATTGATCCACACAGAGCTGAGCTCTGATTAATCTATTTTTCACACTTAATCCTCATTTTCCATCCATTCCCCATAAACAGCCATCGTAGTTTTTTGCTCAATGTGTGTGTCCATGTGCTGCAACTTTCTTCTCTTTTTTCCCTTTTCTCTTTTGAGTCATTAATTCAACAAATATGTGTTGAGCATCCGTCCTGTGCTTAGCACTCTTTTGGGTACTGGGACACAGCAGCAAACACCCCCAAACCCTGTCCTCACGGAGTTACATGGACTGTCTTACATCTGGGATGCCTCTTTTAATTACCTCCAGTATGAAGTAAAAGTATGTAATGAGACAATCCATGAATATCCTGGCTAAAGTTTATTGGTCTTTGTTCATATTTTAAAAAGTTAATGTGATAAATTTTCCAAAAAATTAAGCTTTAATTCTTTGACTTATGAATGATCCTTTGTTGACTTTTTTTTTTTTTTGTCCTGCTTGGGTCAGTGTTACTCAATAAAGAAGGATTTCTCTACTCTGGGTAAAATGCTATCAAACAGCATTGTCAAAACCTCCACCCTGATCAGTCAGCAGAATCAACTTTGAGGCAAGAGCCTCCACCAGCAAAAAAAAAAAATTACGATTTGCTGAAGGCTCTGACGATGCTTAGTACTTTTAGCAATAAAGTATTTTTAATTGAGGTATGTACACTGATTTTTTAGGCATAATGTTACTGCACACTTAGTACACTACAGTATAGTGTAAATATAACTTTTATGTGCACTGGGACACCAAAAAAATTGTGTGACTCACTTTATTGCAACATTCCCTTTATTGTGGCGGTCTGTAACCAAACCTGCATTATCTTCAAGACATGCCTGTACTGTTCTTTCTGTGCATTATTTATTTGCATTTATCAATACTATTATTTTATTAAGAATCTTCAAGATTGTTGGCATAAGTAAGATTGGTCTACAATTTTGTCGTTGTTTGCTGTCGTTCCCTGAACTTTTTCTCAGCATTTGGGATTGATATTATGTTTGCCACACAAAATGAATAAGAAACTGTTACTTTTTCGAAATCACTCAGGAATAATAAAACAGTTTTCATGTTAAAGAAAGAAAGAAAGAAAGAAAGGTTTTCCTCCCTCTACTGAATAGTGGAGATTTGCTGTGAAACCTGGCCTGGTAGAATAGATGAGAGAGTACTTGCTGTTATAAATTCAGTTCTAGGAGTAGTGGCCTCAGAATTCACTATGATGTTTGCCCTTTCTTTTTCCATTAAGATAAAGCGCTCTGCATTCTCTTTTTATTCCTTTTATAGAATTTTTTATCGGTAACTTTTTAAGTAAATATTTATAGAGAGCTTTTATTTCTCATAATTGGCTGTCTCTGCAGGTCTGTGGATTATTAGAAAGTGCACAAATGAAGATGCTAGGGGACTTGGTTTCCATAGCAGTATGGCTTTGAACCTGTTTGCTTCTCTGTGGTCTCACCCATAAAAGGAAGGGGCTGCAGGAGGCTGTTTGCAAGGGTCTTGCTCTGCTGAGAAATTTAGCACAGCCTCAGCAAGGGAGCTATGATAGAGGTCAGGATGCAGATGACACTTCCTTGCGAAAGTTTGACAGGTGATGTTTGTACAAACATTTTTCTTGGAAACCCACAGCTGTGCTGGAAAATTCATGGGGAGATATGAAAAATTTGCCAGGATATTGAATGAGAATGAAGATGTTTTTAAAAATAAGAAAATAACAGGACAGTAAAATTTACAACAGGAAGAAAAAAACACTAAGTAGAAGCATATGTTTTCTTCTTGAGCTATTTTATTTTTTTTTTGAAATCCCGTTCTCTCTTTTTTTTTTTTTTTGGCTGTGCTGTGTCTTCACTGTTGCATACGGGCTTTCTCTAATTGTGGCGAGCGGGGGCTACTCTTCGTTGTGGTGCGCGGGCTTCTCATTGCGGTGGCTTCTCTGCTGCGGAGCCTGGGCTCTAGGTGCGCGGGCTTCAGTAGTTGTGGCCTGAGGGCTCAGTAGTTGTGACTCAAGGGCTGTAGAGCGCAGGCTCAGTAGTTGTGGTGCACGGGCTTAGTTGCTCCGCAGCATGTGGGATCTTCCCGGACCAGGGCTCGAACCCGTGTCCCCTGCATTGGCAGGTGGATTCTTAACCACTGCGCCACCAGGGAAGTCCCTTCTTGAGCTATTTTATTTTATTTTATTATTATTATTATTTGTGGTACGCGGGCCTCTCATTGTTGTGGCCTCTCCCGTTTCGGAGCACAGGCTCCGGGCGCGCAGGCTCAGCCGCCATGGCTCACGGGCGCAGCTGCTCCGAGGCATGTGGGATCTTCCCGGACCGGAGCACGAACCCGTGTCCCCTGTATCGGCAGGCGGACTGTCAACCACTGCGCCACCAGGGAAGCCCTTGAGCTCTTTCTTTTTTTTTTTTTTTTTTTTTTTTGCGGTACGCGGGCCTCCCTCTGCTGTGGCCTCTCCCGTTGCGGAGCACAGGCTCCGGACGC
>NC_041231.1:9764356-9767376 GCF_002837175.3 Physeter macrocephalus
CCCGGTTCCCCTGCATCGGCAGGCGGACGCGCAACCACTGCGCCACCAGGGAAGCCCCCATTGAGCTCTTTTAATGCTGAGAATACAGTCTTAGAAAATCAAGTTACTGCCTGGATGCCTGAAGGATCTTTGCATCCTAAATTCCTTTGAAATTGACCTTCTAACTTAAATTCTAGTTTTGTAGCATTTTTGCTCAGCAAAGAGGACCTTTCCATGGGATGACGATTTGAAGCAATTACAAACTTTGAGAAAGTACAAAAGTTCTTGTTGGTTTTCTGATTTCGTAACTCTGCTGCATGATACTGTCTGCCACTAGGAATCTTAAAGAATTTAGAGCAATAGGGAGAGGTTGGTAAAAAGGTTCCAGCTTTCAGCTATAAGATGAATAAGGTTTGAACATCTGATGTGAAGCGTGGTGACTGTAGTTGATAACTCTGTATTGTATAATCGAAATTTGCTAAGAGAGTAGAACTTAAATGTCCTCATTAAAAAAAAAAGATATGTGAGGTGATGGATGTGTTAATTAGCTGCATGGGGGATCCTTTCACCAAGTACATGTATATCCAATCACCACTGTGTACACTTTCAATATCTTACAATTTTGTATGTCAGTTATACCTCAGTAAAGTTGAAACAGAAATAAATAGATGAAAGAATTTAGAAAACTTGCCAGGAAAGAAATCTTTCTCTGCTTTGCAGGAGAGAAGCAAATGGCAAAAGGGGTTTCATATACGTGGCAAAGAAGAACAGGGATTTGGTAATTTTGCGACACGGTTTAATGCCATGGTAGAGCAGGAAGTGAAAATTTAAAGAATGATGAAGTTAATAAAAGAAATAATAGGGACTTCCCTGGTGGTCCAGTGGTTAAGACTCCATGTTTCCAATGCAGGTGACCCAGGTTCAATCCCTCGTCAGGGAACTAGATCACACATGCATGCTGCAACTAAGACCCGTCATAGCCAAATAAATAAATAAATATCTTTTTAAAAATTAAAAAAAAGTAGTCGGATTGGTGAGTATCAAGAACTTTGCCAGAATTTTAGGCAAATATCCTATTCTTTTTTTAAAAAAAATGCTCGGCATTTTGAAAACCTATTTTTAAGAGGAGTGTGACTGGTATCCTGGGCTCTGAGCCAGGATATGGCTGCACAGAATTTTCCCAGTTGAAGTTTAAAAAAAAAAGCGAATTTTTAGATTACATATTTTCAGAATGCATCTGTTTAGGAAGCTTGTTACTGTGTAGAATATACTCTCTATCTCTTTGCCCCTCCAGTGTGGTCCATGGTGTCACCTGGGAGGTTATTAGAAATGCAGCATCATGGCCTTCATAGCAGGGCTACTGATGGAGAGACTGCATCATGACCACTTCCCTGAGTGAGTCCTGTGCGTGCTCAAATTTGAGAAGTGCAGCTTTACAGCAGGGTAAAATGTTCTCTTTACTTCCACATTTTCTTTCTTTTTGGGGGGAGCAGGAGAGGAAACTCAACCATTTTTTTTCCCCCAGCACGAGGTATAATTGGCCAAAATGTATATATTTAAAGTGTGCAGCGCGATGATTTGATATCTGTATACTTCGTGAAATGACCACAATTAAGTTAATTAATACATCCATCACCTCACTTAGTTACCACTTAAAATTTTTTTTTTACATATTCTTATTGACTTGGCAAAATGGTATTGCAATGGTTTTCTTAAAAAAAAAAAAAAGTTTGGGGCTTCCCTGGTGGCGCAGTGGTTGAGAGTCCGCCTGCCGATGCAGGGGACGCGGGTTCGTGCCCCGGTCCGGGAAGATCCCACGTGCCGCGGAGCGGCTGGGCCCGTGAGCCATGGCCGCTGAGCCTGCGCGTCCGGAGCCTGTGCTCTGCAACGGGAGAGGCCACGACAGTGGGAGGCCCGCGTACCGCAAAAAAATAAAAAAAAATAAAAATAAAAAGTTTGATATGTTCATGTGACTGTCTCATTACTTCATAGAAACACTATTTGTGCTTGAGGCCAGATTGTAATCTTAAGTACAGGAGCTCTTGCCACGATTATTCTCTCTCCTCTGCACAGGGCAGGGGCTTGTTAATATCCATGACTGTCTCTCAGTCAGGGGGCTCCAGGGACAGTAAGTTTTATTTATATTTATTTTAGTCTAAAAAAGAAAGTGAGCTTTACTAATATGAAATATAGATATTGATGACATTACTTATATGTACTTTTTAAATGAATATACATATTTGGGGTATGAATGTTGGACATTTTTAACGATGGGTCACTTGATGAAATCAAATCCAGGTAATAACCATGTGTCTGCATCCTGAAAGGGATGATGGGATTCAGGTAAATTAACATGTTCTCTGTTAACAGAGTTGAGGATATTTGAAAATGATAGCATTTTAAATGGGAAGGAGCCCAGGCTTTCCTTATTTTCATATAAAGAAACTGAGACCCAAACAGTAGAAGTACTTTCCTGAGGTTATAATACTGGGGACTAGGACAGAAGTTTTCTAGCCTGTACTTCAGTTTTCTTTCCATTGTTCCTTTGGCTCCTGAATGTCTCCCAGGGAACCTAGGGGTTACGTGCCGGTGCCTCAGATGCCAAGTTGTGGACAGAAGGAGGAAGGGCGATAGGAGGGGTGTCAGGTAGCCTTTCTCTAATCTGAACACTTTTACTTTTACTTTATCTGTTTTAGAAGCAGCCTCTCGCTTTTGTACATACTTCATTCCTGAAAACTCGTCTTAACAGACTTACCTGCTGGAAGAGGGATTCTGTTTTCCTATTTAGTTTTAAAGATGCATGCCAGAATTGATATATTCAAAAGAATGTTATTCTAAACATTACTCTAGAATAAATAATATTACAGTGATACTGTCACTGTTTAAGACAGTTTTTGTGTGTGTGTGTGTGTGGTACGCGGGCCTTTCACCGCTGTGGCCTCTCCCGTTGCGGAGCACAGGCTCCGGACGCGCAGGCTCAGCGGCCATGGCTCACGGGCCCAGCCGCTCCGCGGCACGTGGGGTCCTCCCAGACCGGGGCA
>NC_041231.1:9767420-9809457 GCF_002837175.3 Physeter macrocephalus
ACCCGTGTCCCCTGCATCGGCAGGCGGACTCTCAACCACTGCGCCACCAGGGAAGCCCTAAGACAGTTTTTTAGTTGCCTTGGGAAAGAGTTTATAAAATGCACCAAAATAATCGATTTTATTAATATGTGAGCTCTGTTTTGTAATTGCAATGGTATTACCTGTCTTAGCCACCCCTTCCATTCACACCACTTATATATATGTATAGTTATATTTGATTAAAGAAATTTTTACACCACTTATATTTAAATGATTAGGTATTTCTTAAAATTCTAATTGTGCCTTCAAAGGACATTTTCCATCAGTTAAATGAATCCCATTAAAAAGGAAAGTCATAGTAAGGATTTCCAAAGCATTTTGAACAAAGAAAATTTTGTCTCTGATTTGCTTTTTAGAAAACATTTAATTCAATGCCTATTTATTCCAAGCCATGTGCTAGGTGCCATGGCTATAAAGATGAATCATATTTGGTCCTGCCCTTTAGGTGCACACTGCCCCATGAAGGAGAGAGAGATGTTTAAATACAAATCACAATTTAGGGATGACGCCCTTGCTGTGTTGGAGGATAATTGGAAGCCCAGAGAAAGGAGGGATCGTTTCAGCCTGATTGGTATTGAGTCAAGGACAGGGCGTCGGGTCGGTGGAAGCGACTTTGTTAATGACCAAGTGGGGAAGAAATTCTAGGTAGAGGAAACCGCGTGAACCTGGCATGAAATTGATACAATGCACGGGTGTGTTTGGAGAAGGCTGGGTAAGGTCATCTGAGTAGAACACGCAGGTGATGGGGTTGATGGGAATTGAGTCCTGAGAGCAGTTACCCCCACTGGAAGGTAAGCTGTGTGGGAGCAGGGGCCTCGGTTGCATCCTTGCTACCTGCCAACATGCCTGGTGTGTAGCAGCGTGTCAGCATGTGTCTATTGATTTAATGGGAAGATTGTTGCAATTAAATTAGGAAGATACTTCACTTTTCGCCAAGGTGTTTGGACTTGATCCTCTGGCCGTTGAAGGCTTTTTATGAGGCATATGACATATTGAGGTGTGTTTTCAAAATGTAACTCCGCTAGCGGGATAGATGGGGTAGAATTGTCCTTCTCCAGCGTTTACCTAAAGAGCGGGTCTGGTGCAGCGGGTCTGGGGGGGGGCCCATTAATTTGCATTTCTGACAAGTTGCCAGGTGGTGCTGATCCTGCTGGTAGCCTCACTTTTAGTAGCAAGGGGAGAACGGATGGGATCCTTTCAGTAAGGAAGTTTCCAGGAGCCATAGTGAGCACGATACATTTAGAAATAGTGGTTACTCTACAAGACTGTCTTTGGGATTTAGAAGAGGAGAGTGCAGCTGTTTTGATGCTTAAAATTCTGTCTGCCTTCAAAATACTACTCTTGAGTTTGGTTTGTTTGTCTGTCTATATGTGAAAGAAATGGATTGTTTCCTGTGGCTTAAAGATAGGAAGTTGAGGCTCTCACGAAATGTGTCAGGAAGGTTCCCTAGTTGTAAGGAACCTTTGCTAATTGCAGAATGAAGAAAACACAACCAAAGTGATAACGATATTTAGAGAGTTTTAAAGGAAGTGACTTTAAGAAAGTTTTTTGAGTTGGCTCTGATGTTTGGTCACTTTCCATTGTCTTCTATACATTTGTTTGTGATACAATGAATTAAATATTTGTGGCCCTTCTATGTGCAAAGTCTGTATACCGGTACTAGGCAGAAGTTACACGAAGTGAATCAGTAGGTCCTGAATGATTGTATAGTGTAGCAGGGAATATAAAGCAATCAGATTAATGAAAAACTCTGTGTGTGTGTGTGTGTGTGTGTGTGTGTATGTGTGTGCGCGCGCGTGCACGTGCGCCTATGTGTAAACTCTTCGAGTTTTACCTGCCTCCGCTCTCCTGTTGGCTGGTGTGTGTGTGTGTGTGTGTGTGTGTGTGTGTGTGTGTGTGTGTGTATGTACATGTTCTAAAGATATATAAATAGATCTGTCACTTTTTACTTTTATGTCAGGTCAAAAGTAACATGACCCATAAAAAGAAGACAGATAACATGTTATGTAAATTCAGAGGAAAGATAAGGAACGATTATCAGGAGACTCACTGATCTCATTTTGCTGCTTGTTAGTCATCGAATGGAATGAAGCCGAAGATGTGGTGCCTGTCACTCAAAATCTCACTCCCCTGGCTTTAGCCAAAGAGAACAGTGAAGATTAGATACTCAGTTTAGGACTTTGTGAATTTGAGAGGCTGCAGGGTACTAAGATGTGTCAAGGACGCAGTGTGAAGTAGGAAACCGTGGCCCAGAGAGAGTCAGGCTAGAGATGTACAACTTGTGTGCCCTCCACTTTGAAGGGGTTGTTGCGTGAAGTGATTACAATTGCTGAGTGAAAGACTGTGGAGACAGGAAGAAACAGACGAGGATAGATCTTTGGAAGAGATCAGCTTTGGGTGTGTCAGTGAGGAAGCGGGGTCAGGGAAGGACGTGGGAAGGCACGGGTCTGCAGGAGAGCATCTCAGAGGCTGCGAGGGGAATTTCATCAGGGAGGGGGTTAGCAGTCTTCACTGCACAGAGAGGTTAAGAAGACAGTGAGGGGCTTCCCTGGTGGCGCAGTGGTTGGGAGTCTGCCTGCCGATGCAGGGGACGCGGGTTCGTGCCCCGGTCCGGGAAGATCCCACGTGCCGGGGAGCGGCTGGGCCTGTGAGCCATGGCCGCTGAGCCTGTGCGTCCGGAGCCTGTGCGCCGCAACGGGAGAGACCACAACAGTGAGAGGCCCACGTACCGCAAAAAAAAAAAAAAAAAAAAAGACAGTGAGAATTAAAGAATATGTTGTTAGTGATTTATGAGAATAAATAAATTCCTGATAAATGTATATGAATCTCTACAAACAATAGAGTGGGAATAAGTAGAAGTATAGTAGCTTAACATTTTGTAAGTGACTAGTATTGCAGTGAATTTCTTTTGTAGGTTTGGTGTTATGGAGCCTTAGAAGCTGTAGGTTTATAGTTCCCTGTTGATGACCTTTTACAGCTTGTGAGGTCCCCTTGGCTCTGGATTCCAAACCTGTTTCCAGTGTGAGTAGTAGTCTTAACCAAATATATGTTTTTGAAAATCATACATGGAGGCCAAAAAGCTTAGAGTCACTCTTGACTCTGTTTCTCTCACAAACTGTCTGCCAGCAAATTCTGTTGGATCTGCCTTCTAATAAATTCCAAATCTGACCTCATTCCACTGCCACTGTTGCTGCCAGCCTAGTCCACAGACACTCAGATCTTTTTTTTCTTAATTGAGCTCTAGTCGAGGTACAACATTATGTAAGTTACAGGTGTACAATATAGTGATTCACACTTTTTAAAGGTTATAGTCCATTTGTAGTTATTATAAATATTGGCTGTATTCCCTGTGTTGTACAGTATATCCTTGTAGCATATTTTATACCTAATTGTTTGTACCTCTTATTCCCCTACCCCTATTTCACCCCTCCCCCTTCCCACTGGTAACCACTAGTTTATTCTCTATATCTGTGAGTCTGCTTCTTGTTGGTTATATTCACTAGATTGTTGTATTTTTTTAGATTACACATATAAGTGATATTATACAGTATTTGTCTTTCTCTTTCTGGCTTATTTCACTTAGCATTATACACTCCAGGTCCATCCACGTTGTTGCAAATGGCAACATTTCATTCTTTTTCATGGCTGAGTAGTATTCCTCTGTGTGTGTGTGTGTGTGTGTGTGTGTGTGTGTGTGTGTGTGTGTGTGTATGTGTGTGTGTGTACCATGTGTGTGTGTGTGTGTGTGTGTGTATCTCACAGCTTCTTTATCCATTTGTCTATTGATGGATACTTAGGTTGCTTCCATATTCTGGCATTTGTAAATAATGCTGCTATGAACATTGGGGTACATGTATCTTTTTGAATTAGTTTTTATTTATTTATTTTTTTCCAGATAAATACCCAGGAGTGGAATTGCTGGGTTGTATGGTAGTTCTGTTTTGAGTTTTTTGAGAAACACTCATTTCTTTTTTCGTTTTTGTTTTTAATATTTATTTATTTGGCTGCACTGGGTCTTAGTTGTGGCACAAGGGATCTTCATTGTGGCATGAGAGCTCTTAGTTGCAGCAAGTGGGATCTAGGTCCCTGACCAGGGGTTGAACCCAGGCCCCCTGCCTTGGGAGCGCGGAGTCTTAGCCACTGCACCACCAGGGAAGTCCTGAGAGACACTCATTTCTCGCTTGGATTATTGCAGAAGCTTCCCAGCTGCTGTCACTACTTCTAACCTTTTTCCCTTTCAGCGTATTCTTAACTAGAATAGTGATCCTTTAAAAATGTAAATCAGACGACATTGGGCTCTTCAGGGTGGTATGGCCTTAGACTAAAAATGTAAATCTGATTATGTCACTCCTCCGTTCAGAAATCTTCCAGTGGCTTTCCGTCTCATGCAGAGATAAGAGCTGATGTTCTTATATAACCTCTAAGCTAAGCTGACCTCCTTACAGTTCCTGGAAATCTTGCCCCCTCTCCTGCCTCAGGGCCTTTGCACTTGCTGGTCCCTCAGATATCCTCCTGGTCTGTGTCCTCCCTTCCTTCACTCAGATGCACCTTCTCAGAACAGCCTTTCTTGTCTCCTGCCTCCCCCCAGCCATAATCTGTGACTTGACTGCACTTTTATGCTTTATTTATCTTGTTTCTCTCTCACTTCATTACACTGTATGATCCATGAGAGCAGGGATTTTTTTTATCAGTTTGAGGAATGTCCTTCATATTTTATTTTTTTAATTATTATTTTGATTGAAGTAGAGTTGATTTACAGTATTGCGTTAGTTTCAGGTGTATAGCATAGTGATTCATTTTGTTTTGGTTTGTTTTTGCAGGTTATATTCCACTGTAGGTTAGTACAAGACATTGGGTATAGCTCCCTGTGCTATACAGTAAATCCTTGTTGCTTATCTGTTTTGTGTATAGTAGTTTGTATCTGTTAATCCCATACTCCTAATTTGTTCCTCCATCACTTCCTCTCCCCTTAGGTAACCGTAAGTTTGTTTTCTATGTCTGTGAGTCTGTTTCTGTTTTGAATATAGATTCATTTGTATTATTTTTTAGATTTCACATATAAGTGATATCATATAGTGTTTGCCTTTCTCTGTCTGACTTATTTCACTAAGCATAATATTCTCCAGGTACATCCATGTTGCTGCAAATGACATCATTTCAGTCTTTTTGGTGGCTAATATTCCACTGTATATATGTACCACATCTTAAGCCAGTCGTCTCTTGATAGGCACTTGAGGTGCTTCCGTGTCCTGGCTCTCGTCAATGGTGAGAGCAGGGGTTTCCGTCTTGTTTTGTTCACTGTGGAATCTCCAGTGCCTGGGACAGTGCCTGGCCCGTGGTAGGCAGTCAGTGTCACGTGCGGACTGCAGGAATGCCATCTCTTCCTCCCCTCACTGCTGGTGCATGGGTGGGTCGGGTGGGCGGGATGTGCATGGGCAGGACGGGGCTGCTTTCCTGGGGCAGCACCCTCAGTCCCTCCCTCCTCTGCAGCTGCTTGGCCAGCGCTTCCTGCCCACATAGAAGTTACTCATCCTCCAGGCTTCAGGCTGGCAGCGTGCCGTAAATTGGCTTTGGCAAAGTTATAGGTGCATGAAGGCATGTTGGGATTTGAATATGGTGGAATTTTAGAGTAAATGAGGACATTCAAATCTCTTTCATTTTGGTAAGCAGTGTTTGGAACTTTATTTTGCAATTAATCATATGTATTAAAAAAGGTAAGGGGAGACATTCAAGAAAACCTCCAACAGTCGCTACAAAGGGCCTGCATCCTGAAAGAAATGCCGGAAGAGCCTGCCCGGCTTCGAGGATAACAGAATGGGAACGTACTTTGGCTAATTGGGGCTGTGACTTTTTGTTGTTTGGGGTCAGTTTTGTTTTCTGAGCGAGAAGTCTATGGATTGCGGGGATCTGCGGCTGTATAGATTGAACATAGAAGAAGCACACTTTGGAAAAATCTCAGGGGTTAATGTCTATTTTCTTCCACTTATTTCTGGTGAGAACTGTGTTCTTTTTGAGGAAATTGTTCCTGTCATAACCCTTGACAAGCCTGTCTCTATCTCCTAAGGTCTAGACCAGTGTCTCTTATATGTGGGAAGCGTTTCACCTCTGGGCATATCAGAAACCCCTGCAGGAGAAACCCCTGTGTGTGCGTGCGTCCGTGCGTGTGTGTGTGTACATGTATGTCTTCAGAGATTTTAATACAGTACACTTCTGTATCTTCTAGGTAAGAGACAAATGACAGAAAAGAAACCAATATTAGGGATTTAAAACTATGATTACAAGTTTATTGTCATTTGCTTCTTGCTCATTCATTGAAAATTAGAAGATGTATAAAAAACAATCCCAGAAACCACCTGAAGTCCTCCCTCCTGCTCACAAGATAACTTGCTATTAGTTTGTTTGTTTTTTTTAACATCTTTATTGGAGTATAACTGTTTTACAATAGTGTGTTAGTTTCTCCTTTACAACAAAGTGAATCAGTTATACATATACATATGTTCCCATATCTCTTCCCCCTTGTGTCTCCCTCCCTCCCACCCTCCCTATCCCACCCCTCTAGGTGGTCACAAAGCACCGAGCTGATCTCCCTGTGCTATGCGGCTTGCTATTAGTTTTGGTGTGCAGGCTTCAAACATTTTCCCGTACAAGTGTATAATATATCACAAAAATAGAATGATAGCTAATGTAATAATATTTATATGTTGTTAGCTTGATATACAATTATATACACTGTTTATGAAACAAAAATGGAATCATACGTATATAAACAAAACTGGAGTTACACTGTAGATATTGCCTGTTTTTTTCACTTAGAATTATTGTGAACATTTTTCCATATCACTGCATATAGATCTACATTATCATTTTAAATGACTACATTATATAGATGTAAATTCATTAGTTTATAAGTTCAGGTCATTTTCATTTTTTTTTCAATTATAACAATGCTATTATGAATATTTTTGTGTTATAGACATTTCTGTGTTTATTATATATGTGTTTTTTTGGGGGGGCGGTTGGTACTCGGGCCTCTCACCGCTGTGCACTCTCCCGTTGCGGAGCGCAGGCTCCGGACGCGCAGGCTCGGCGGCCATGGCTCACGGGCCCAGCCGCTCCGCGGCACGTGGGATCTTCCCGGACCGGGGCACGAACCCGCGTCCCCTGCGTCGGCAGGCGGACTCTCAACCACTGCGCCACCAGGGAAGCCTTATATGTGTTTTTAAACGGCAGTTTGCTAGATATCTAATAGGTATAATCGTTTTTCTTTAAATAAAATACTAAGACATGTGGTCACACACTTTTTTCACTGATTTGTGAAGATGTTACCTAAGTATTAACAATAAGATAGAGAAATCTAGTTATATTTAGCTGTACTTTTTTTTTTTTATTTATTTATTTTTTTTTTTTAGTTTGTTTTGGGGTTTTTTTTTTTGCGGTACGCGGGCCTCTCACTGCTGTCGCCCCTCCCGTTGCGGAGCACAGGCTCTGGACGTGCAGGCTCGGCGGCCATGGCTCACGGGCCCAGCCGCTCCGCGGCATGTGGGATCCTCCCGGACCGGGGCACGAACCCGTGTCCCCTGCATCGGCAGGCGGACTCCCAACCACTGCACCACCAGGGAAGCCCTAGCTGTACTTTAAAAGAATTGCAAATACTGGAAAAAATACATGAAGTTGGAATTGTCGTAGAAAATTGGGAGGGATGGTTGCTAGTTATTAGTATGTGGTGGCTTAAGCCCATTACCTGCTTTATATGCACCCCTGGGCTAAGGTCATTGATCTTCCCAGTGATGACCTGCTTCAAGCATTCCAGTACGTCAAAGGGAGGCCGAGTTATCTTGCATGGTTACGGTTCTACATGTGCTTTGATCTGAGTGTTTATTAAAGTATTTGTTCTGTGATTGTCTTACAAGTAATTGAAAATTAATTATTTACACTTGGTAACTTACAGTTAGCCAGAGCATTTACTTAATGCTCTTGTTTCTCCCAAACGTGAAATAAATAGGAGTTTACTGAAATTTCTTCTTATATTAAAACTACACAGTATAGGTAAGTCTGTGTATGTCTGTGTTATTGAGTTTAGATGTTTAGGTAATTTAAATTGACAAGTTAAAATGTTTAGCTTGATGAGATAACACTAATTTTTAAGGAATCTACTTCTAAAACATTACACCATAGATTTACTTGGCAAAATTCCACAAGCAAACAGAATTTCAATTATGAGGTAACTTACTCTCTGGACTCTGATGCATATGAGTTCTCTGTTCAGACAGGTCCTACCAGTTCTGATTTTTCTCAAACACACTTTAAAAACTTACCTAGTAAATAGTATCAATGCTATGTGGGTTTTTTGTTTGTTTTGATTTTGCTTTGTTTTGGTTTATTTCAGTTGCTCCTGGGAGCAAGGGACAAAGGAATCTGAAGGAGAGAATTAAGGCGATGTAATAAAAAACTAAAGAATCACTAGTAAAGAAGTGTCAGATCACAGGAAGCAATAATCCCATTCTACCAGCCAGTTCTCTTCTGAAACATTGTGTTCAGTTGTGCGCTATTTTAAAAAGAATGTCAGTAACAGTCTAAACTCGCATGAAGAAGGAAATTAAATGGAATGATATAGGGTTAAGGCTGTGAAATCCTTTTTCTTCTCCAGAATTGAGAGAAGAGCCAGCTGCTAAATGACAAGTACCCTCATTTTAGAGGAAGGATTAGGCTTATCGGTGTTGCTCCATTGGACCCCAGTAGGATCTGTGGGCAGAAATTCTGGGAGTTGATTTTAGTTCCCTGAAAATAAGAACTGTCTAACATGAAGAGTGGTCCAGCCATGAAATAACAGGCTCCCAGGTGAGAGAGGGAGCCCAGAGCTGGAGCTGAGAAGGGACCACGACCCGCAGGTCTTCTGTACAGTGATTTTTTTTTTTTTGATTCAAACAACTGAGCTGATTTTAATAAGATCAGAAAAGCGATAGCACACTTAATGTTACATGTTGATGGGGAAATTCAAATTCTAAACATATAAAGAGAAATATAATCTCCCTAGACAAACAAATAAGTAGACCATCATATTTAAAGTCGAATCTCATAAGATTGCTTTGTTCAAGTCAGGCAGTCTCAACTTTATGATGACAGATATCAAATAAGTATCAATCAGTAAACCATCTTCTCTTCAGCCTGGCTTATTACCCTTAGTGTCCTCAAGATAGCTGACTTGTAAGTACTCTTCCACTTCTATCCTTTTCTATAAAAGAAGATATAATGGCTAGCCAAGTGTTCTATATAATTTTTTAATCCAAAGGATTTTATTTGATATCTTCAGAGAAGATATAAGGCAAGACATAGTAAGATCAAAAGAAAAAGAATGATGAAGCCATATTATTCACATCTGCCTTTTGTACAATGATTTCTTGAACTCTGGTGAAGGGGTGAGATTTAGACAGCCCATAGGTCCCTTCTAATTCTGAAATGTTAGGATTTTATACATTGGGTAGTGAAATGCCCAAACCAAATGCTTAGTCGTAAAAGTCTATTTCCTGTCATTTAGTTAAAAAATTTTAAATGCTTTTCTGTTGAAACTTCTGATGGCTCTGCAGCTGCTTTGTGCAATGACACAGTTACCTACTTGAGCCTGGGTTGCATGCTAGTGCTATAAACATTCTTCTCCAATCCAAATATTTCTTTTTTTAAAAAAATTTTAATACGTTTATTAAGGTACCTGAGGAGGTAGATTTACAGAAGAGAATGTCTCAGCGTAAGAATTCTATCATTGCTTTAAGTAACAACGAAAATTCACAGTTAATTTCTAAGAAGTTGATTATGTAAAGATAGTGCTGACTGAAAGGCTGACTATATAAAGATAATTTCTGTAATTTATTCAAATGGTGTATTCACCTAAAGGCATAAAGATGTATTTACTAGGTGATTCATCACAGCAATGTGTATAGAAACAAAAAATATTAGAGTGAATGATACTCCTCAGTGTGTATTATTGGTGCTTTTAAATTTTGGAAAGAACAATTAACATGAAATCTGCTCTCTTAACAGATTTTTAAGCGCACACTGTATAGTATCATTAACTACAGGTACAGTGTGGAACAGCCGATCCGTAGAACGTACTCACTTCGGGTAGCTCAGATTTTCTGCCTTCAGACGGCAACTTCCGATCTCCCCCGGCCCCTGGCAACCACCATTCTACTCTGGGTTTCTGTGAGTTTGCGTGTCTCAGAGTCCTCGTCTAAGTGGAGTCGTGCAGTTTTTGTTCTGTGACTGGCTGACCTCACTGAGCGTGGTGTCCTCCAGGTTCAGCCGTGGTGTCACACACATAGCAGGATTTCCTGCTTTTAAAAGGCTGAAGAGCATTCCACTTGCAGGTATGCACCACATTTTCTTATTGTGCAAAGAAATAGAAGGGAACTGACTAGGATGAAAACCGGAAAGCATTTATGCATTAAGATGATGGTATTCTGGGTGAATTTTTACTCTTTGTATATCAAGTTGCTAATTATCCAGTGTTTCAAAAGTTATATATACGGATATATATAGTATATAATGTATTTTATTGTTATTCTAGGATTAAGGATTTAAGGATTATTAAGGATTCCCCCCACCCCACCCCACCAAGGCAGCTGTAAAGTTGGGTAGTAGTACAGGTTCCCAAGTGTAGGACTTTTGAACTCTTCAGGAAGTTGAAAACAGCATGATTAGATTGCTGTGTGCTCGGGTGTCATGGGTAACCTGTTACCAGATGGCCTCAGTTACTCACTTCCAGGTCTCCAGCTCTGCTCCCAGATTCTCTTAGCTGCCTTTAATGCCAGCTCCAAGGTTAAAGTAGACACAGAGCTGTAGACTTAAAGAGGACACTTTTGGTCCAATTCCTTTATTTAGTCGATGAGAGTGCTGAGCTTCGGAAAGGGGAGGTGACTGCCTAGGACCACAGACTTGAGACTAGAAGCCAGGTCTGCAGACTCCTCATTGTGTGCTGTTTATTATTTCGCTGTGCAAAAGTGGTAAATTGGACTCTGGCTGCCTTCCTTCTAGGGGACGGTCTATGTCCAACTACTATTCTTTTTGAAGCTGTTTGGATGGAATTTATACCTAAAATGAAATGGAAAAAGAAATGGCAAATGTATTCTCTCTTACATTACAGTTCAGCATTGAGACATTAAATCCATCATTTTGCTGGTCTCAGAAATAATATGTAAAGAAATAGTATGTAATAATAGAGCTGTCCAAATTCTTTATCATATTCAACAACAGAATTCCTTGTATCAAGTTCTGCTAATTTAATTTTGAAACCTGAGGAGAGAGGTGGGAGAATACAGCTAGAGAGGAGGGCAGGGGCCAGATCAGAAGAGACCATGAAGGCCTTGGAAGAAGTGTGGGTTTTTATTCTAAACACAGTAGGAAGCCATAGGAAGGTCTCAGTCAGAGAAGGAGCGCATTTAATTCTTTAAAGATTGCAGCTTCTCACTAAAGGACTCATAAATGGAGGGGGCGGAGTCAAGATGGGGTACTAGGAGGACGCAGAATTCGCCTCTCCTCACGCCTAGGGCACCTACCAGGCACCGGCGGGGGACCATGTACACCTCAGGGGACGGGAGGAGCCCCCAGCGACCGGTTGTTTCAATTATAGTTTTATTTTTTCTTATGTATTTTTTATCTTTCTAATTTTATTTTGTTTTTTATTCTGTGTTATTGTACTGCTCCATTTTTTCTTTCTTTCTTCCCCCGCTTTTTTTTTTCTCTTGAAACCGCACCACGAAACTTGTGGGATCTTGGTTCCCAGGCCGGAGGTTGGGCCTGAGGTCCTGTGGTGGGAGCTCCGAGTCCAAACCGCTGGACTAACAGAGAGCCTCAGACCCCAGGGAGTATCAGTTGGAGTGAGGCCTCCCGGAGGTCCTCATCTCAGCACCGAGACCCAGCTCTATCCAACTGCCGGCAGACTCCAGTGCTGGACGTCTCAGGCCAGACAACCAGTAAGACAGGAATACAGCCCCACCCATCAGAAAATAACTTTGCAACCTGGGAATTGAGTTGAATGAATTGGTTGTGATTTTCACTTCATTTTGCTTTTGCTTCTTTCTCTCCCAACTTATTTTGTATCCTGGACTGATCTTTAAACTTTGTTTTTAGCGTATTACTCCCTCCCTTTCCTCAAAACGAGCCCGTGGGACTCTTCACTGCTGCGCGTTACCGCACAGAGTCGAGTCTGATTTCGCTCTGATTTATTGCTGGTCCTCAACCTCTGGCTGACTTTATCTTTTCAGTTATATTTTCTATTACTTTCCTGTCCCCCAAACCCTTTGCTTCAGTAAATTCATGACTCGCGTCATTTTGTTCGCCTGAACGCCTTTTCGCCTGCTCTTTTGCTTACCCAGCCTTTACTTGTCCCCTCTTTAAAACCTCCTAAGTACTCTGAGTGACCCCTAATAGCCTTTCCTTCTGTATTAATTAAAAAAACAAAACAAAACACTTCATTTACCAGTTTTTGTTAGAAAATGTGCTTTTCAAAAGAGATTCGGGAAAGAGAAAAACAAATACTGTATGCTAACACATATATATGGAATCTAAAAAAAAAAAAAGGTTCTCATGAACCTAGGGGCAGGACAGGAATAAAGACATAGACGTAGAGAATGGACTTGAGGACACGGGGAGGGGGAAGGGTAAGCTGGGACGAAGTAAGAGAGTAGCACTGACATATATACACTACCAGATATAAAATCAATAGCTAGTGGGAAGCAGCCGCATGGCACAGGGAGATCAGCTCGGTGCTTTGCGACCACCTAGAGGGGTGGGATAGGGCTCGGTGCTTTGCGCCCACCTAGAGGGGTGGGATAGGGAGGGTGGGAGGGAGACGCAAGAGGGAGGGTGTGAGGGGATCTACGTATACGTATAGCTGATTCACTTTGTTATACAGCAGGAACTTACACAACACTGTAAAGCAATTATACTCCGATAAAGATGTTTAAAAAAAAATAAAGAGATTCAGGCAGTGAAGAAAATCCCTCCTATCTCAAGTTCCTAGTGTTTCTGAGGTAACCACTGTTAAGTTTCTTTTGTAGCCTTCTCATGTTTTTCACTCATGGTCACAAAATGGCTGCCTTATCTCTAGGCATCACATTCGCATTAAGACAGTAAGTCAGGAAAAGGAGAAGAAAATGGTGTCATGACCCATATCTGAATTTTTTCTTTTTTAAAGCGAGAGCTTTCCCAGAAGCCCAAAGCAGACTTCTGTTTATGTCTCACTGGCCAGGTCTGTGTTACATTGCTCTTCCTGGCTATAAGAAACTCTGGTATACAGAGTATGTATTTAGTTTTCTCAGTCCCTCCAGTGGAGATAATAAGGAAGAGAAGGGAGTTGGGAGTGTATTTTGAATGAGCCACCAGATTGTGTCTGTTGGATTTTGATAAGTTAATTTTACAACAAGTCATTTTGCTATATTCTCTTATTGTTTTGAATAACTTTTCAGCTGTTTCTCTTTTGTCTTTGTGGTATGTTATTTTAAAGATATGAACAAGTTTCCTTTTTCTGCTTTAGTAGTAGTAAAAATCTCTTATATGAAGAAGCTTATGATGTAGATAATGGAAAACTCAATCAAAATGAGTTTAAAGACAAAAGGAATTTATTAATTCACATAGCGGGACAGTGTGAAGGTAGGGTGGGCTTCAGGTGCAGTTTGATTCAAGGGATCCTGGTGTTTTCAGGTTCTGGCTTAATTTCTCTGTGATTTTCTTGGTATGTGGCTTTGTCCTTGGCTGACCTCCTTTGTGGTAGCAGAATTGGTTGCACCATGTTCACCAGAGAAGAATGTCTCTTCTGATAACTCTCCTAGGCTTCTTTCCAGAAAGTCTACAGAAAACATGGACAAGGTGTCTGCTCATCCTTGAACCAATCCCTGGGATTTCCTGAAGCCTGCCTGTCCTTTCTAGAATGAATTGAGTTTTCATCAATGTCTCTGTTTCTTTTATTGTTTTTAATGTGGTATCCATTTCTATCATAGCCTAATTCTTCTTTTCTATTTCTTCCCTGAACTTTGCTAGCTCTCTTCATTTCCCCTTGTTATCTTACTGTTTCCTCTTTGAGCTCTTATTTCAAAGAGGTTATGCCTTGTTTTTTAATCTCATAGAGAAATGTTGGTTCATAAATTTCAGATTCTTTGCAGCCTGAGTTCTCTGGTGTGTTTTCTTTAACTGGTTGTTATTTGTAACTGTCCTTTCTTTCTTTTATCTCGCACATTACTTGCATCATTCAGTGATGGTTCCTTCTCGTTATTTCTCAGTTTTAAATGAGATTGTTCTTTCTGGGGTAGCAGCTTGCTCCGTGACGTGTTTGGGAGTGCAGGAGCTGCAGGCAGCTGCCTCAGAGTACTTGCTTAGCAGCGCTCCATCCTGAGGGTCCTTCTCTCCAGTACGGCAGGAGTTTTGGCTGTGAAATCAGTGCGCTCAGGTCCTTCTCGCTTAGTGTCTGAAGAGAAACAAGCAGGGTATATGTGTCCATTTTTGGGAGGACCGTGGTGTGCGATCATCTTGCTGTTCGGTGCCACGGCTGCCCTGATGAAGTGAAGTGTGCGGTGGACTGGTCGCCCTTTGGTGTTCTGCGTTTTCCTTGATTTGTGGGAGCGAAGCTGAAATGCAAGTTCAGTTAACATAATGCTTAAAAGTCTTCTCTTAGGATCCCCCAGTTACTTAATTTTTAATTCTGAGAACTAAATTCAAATGGTATTCCCCTGGCATTTCGTATACCCACGTCCCCAAAGAAATACGTATATATTTTAAACCTGTAACGTTAATCAAACAAAAAATCCTAGTGGGATAGAGATGTGCTGACGAGTGTCAGGTAAAACTCAGATTTTGAAATTGGCATATTTCACAACTTGAAGAACAGAGCAAAGTATTTTCATAGCAAATAGAAATTCGGTAGAAGGAGGAGAATTTGGCACTTACGGGGTGTCTGCTAGTACTGGCACTGTGCTGAGTGTTTCAGACTAAGCAGAGGACCCCAGGAAGCTCTTGGTCTCTAGGGGAGGTAAAGCCATTCGAGACCAGAGCAGGCTGTGTTTAGTGCTCTGCTAAGAGTGCTGGCATCCAAGGCGAGGAACTGCCTTCTGGGGGTGCGCCGCCATCATCCCCGTCTTCCGAAGATGGAGAACTAGACCGGAGAGGTTAAGTTATATGCCTCAACTCACAGAGCTCGTTCGTAGCAGAACCAAGAGTAGAACCTGCTTCTGACTAACTCCTGGCCTCCAGAATTGCACATTTCAAACATTTCTATCATTTAAGTTACCTTTGCCCACAGGAGTCAAAATTCACTTCATATACCTCTGGAATAATTGATGAGTTATATGACATGTTTACTTTTGTTTATGTCTAATGAAGTTCTCAGCCCCGCTTTGGAATTCTGTTCTTTTAAGGGCGCAGACAAATGCCACTTTGTTCACAAAGCTCACCCCTAAGTCCCTTCAGAATGTAGGGTTTCTCCCTCCCCTGCCTTCTCTTTTTGTCTGTGGTTCCTGTGGTCTGTCCTCAGTCATGAGCTCTTCAGGGACAGGGACCGTGTTGGCTTCATCTTTGGACCCCATCCTGTTCTAGGCCGGTGAAGCGGTACCCGGGTTAACGTGGCACCCTGTCCATGCTGTTTATTGGGTGTCTTGCTTCCCGTATGTCTAGGGTTCTGAAGACAAGTGCATACTTCTCGGAGGCATGAAAGTCGGATCTGTGTTGGGTTTGAAGTCTAGGTTTTTTCTTCTCTCCTGACCCTGGGCGGCGTAAATCTGCACCTGAGGCTTGGCGATAAGAGGCGCGTGTGGAGAGCGTCGCCAGACGCCTCTGCCGCTGGGGCTCAGCAACGCTCTTGCAGAAGTAGTAATAACCGTAAACTCTGCGCGGTACGTTCTGTGTCGCGCCTTCTATAAACAGCCAGATAGCAAACTTTCTGGGTCTTCAAAATATCTTCACATTCAGGTACTAAGTGTACACTGTCGGCCTTGAAACAGTTTATAAGTGCGTATGGGGCAAGTTATTCAGATGCTCTTTTCATTCAGTGCGTTTACGAGTGAAAATGGAGGGGCGTGATTTTTCTCTTTCACGAAGAATAGCGGGCCACGTGCCAGGTGAATAAGAGGAAAGGTCCAGAAAGAGTTCATGTATTCCTTTTCCTCTCTGGCCTTCCCAGTTTATTAAAACTGGCAGCTGATTCTTTCGTTAAGCATGACATTAAGGCAGCAAACACACTGCGGTGCTGTGTCAGAAGATGATTCGAAGGTTCGCTTTGGTAAGAGGAAGAAGGGGACTTCCCTGCTGGTCCAGTGGTAAAGAATCCACCTTCCAATGCAGGGGACACGGGTTCGATCCCTGGTTTGGGGGAACTAAGATCCTACACGCCGCAGGGCGACTGAGCCCGCCCGCCACAACTCCTGAGCTTGTGCGCCTCAACGAGAGAGCCCGTGAGCCACAACTACAGAGCCCACGCGCCCTGGAACCCGTGAGCCACAACTAGAGAGAGAAACCCACACGTCACAACTAGAGAGAAGCTCACGTGCTGCGACGAAACATCCTGCATGCCGCAACTAAGACCCAGCGCAGCCAAAAATAAATAAACAAATAAATAATAAATACATCTTAAAAAAAAAAAAAGAGGAAGGAGGCTTCTGTTTTGCGTGTCCGCCCTCCAGAGGAAATCGTGTCAGTTACCTTTCCTTGGGGTTGCAGGTCAAACTAGAAGTGGTCCACAATGAGGTATCACCTCACACTGGGCAGAATGGGTATCAGAAAAGTCTACAAACGATAAATGCTGGAGAGGGTGTGGAGAAGAGGGAGCCCTCCTGCACTGTTGGTGGGAACGTAAGTTGATAAAACCACTATGGAGAACAGTATGGAGGTTCTTTAAAAAACTAAAAATAGAACTACCATACGACCCAGCAATCCCACTACTGGGCATATACCCTGAGAAAACCATAATTCAAAAAGATAGGTACTTCCCTGGTGGCGCAGTGGTTAAGAATCCACTTGCCGGTGCTGGGGACACGGGTTCGATCCCTGGTCCGGGAAGATCCCACGTGCCGCAGAGCAGCTAAGCCCGTGCGCCACAACTGCTGAGCCCGCGCTCTAGAGCCCGTGCTCTGCAACAAGAGAAGCCACCGCAATGAGAAGCCCACGCACCACAACTAAGAGTAGCCCCTGCTCGCTGCAACTAGAGAATGCCCGCGCACAGAAATGAAGACCCAATGCAGCCAAAAATAAATAAATTAATAAATTAATGATAAATTTATTTTTTTAAAAAAAAGAAAGATACCTGTACCACAGTGTTCATTGCAGCACCATTTACAATAGCCAGGACATGGAAGCCACCTAAATGTCCGTCAACAGATGAATGAATAAAGAAGATGTGGCACATATATACAATGGAATATTTCTCAGCCGTAAAAAGGAACGAAATTGAGTTATTTGTAGTGAGGTGGTTGGACCTAGAGTCTGTCATACGGAGTGAAGTAAGTCAGAAAGAGAAAAACCAAATACTGTATGCTAACGCATATATATGGAATCTTAAAAGAATGGATAAAGAAGATGTGGCACATATATACAATGGAATATTTCTCAGCCGTAAAAAGGAACGAAATTGAGTTATTTGTAGTGAGGTGGTTGGACCTAGAGTCTGTCATACGGAGTGAAGTAAGTCAGAAAGAGAAAAACCAAATACTGTATGCTAACGCATATATATGGAATCTTAAAAAACAGTACTGATGAACCTAGTGACAGGAATAAAGATGCAGACGTAGAGAATGGACTCGAGGACACGATGAGGGGGAAGGGGAAGCTGGGACGGAGTGCGAGAGTAGCACTGACATATATACACTACCAAATGTAAAATAGATAATTAGTGGGAAGCAGCCGCACAGCACAGGGAGATCAGCTGGATGCTTTGTGACCACCTAGAGGGGTGGGAGGGAGGGAGATGCAAGAGGGAGGGGATGTGGGGAATATATGTATAGCTGATTCACTCTGTTATACGGCAGAAACTAACACACCATCGTAAAGGAACTATACTCCAATAAAGATGTGAAAAAAACAAAAAAAAAACCCCCAAAAAACCTAGAAGTGGTTTAGCCTGTGCTCCAAGCCGTTTGTACCTTTAGCACGTCTGCAAATAAAGTAAGGCCATTTGGTTGTTGCTTTGGGGCGTAGACACCACGAAGTGTGCAGGTGCCGTGCTGTTCTTTCTCGTGTTTCCCTCTCTCTTTTTAAAACTTGTTTTTACTGGGGAAATGGGGAAGAGAGAGCAGGAAGAAGCATTTACTTAGATGCAGTGTAAATTGGCATTACTGCAACGAGGGTCATAATTTTCTTCTTGGCAGCTCGCACAGGGCTGTTAGCACAGATATCCTGTCAGCGGTGATCCTTGAATAACCAGACTGTCACAATACCGATAGGCATTCAGAAGTAATAGGATTATACCTGACACTTTTATGGGTGAAGTGGTTAGGCTCCTTAACTCTCTCGTAACTAGCCTCACCTAGAACTAGAGACAACTGGTAATTTTAGTTTTTTTTAGTTCTTTTTTTGGAGAGAAAAGCCGGATTTCTTCTAGGTAGCCTTGGTGTTTTCCCCAAAGAAATGTAAAAGGGGCACTTGGAGGCCTCTCACAGTTACTGTTGCTGAAAATGAGCTAAACAGTGTTCTTAATGTCTATTGTGATAACGAATGTCTCTCTCTAGTTCTCTCTCTCTCTTTTTTGCCCTGGAGGGACAGCTCTAATTCACTCTTCACATCCCTTCAGTGACAAAAACCAAAGAGAAGCTCATTAGCTCATCCAGAAACAACCATCTCTAAATGATAATCACCGTCATTTATTACAAAATATGAAACTATTGAGATGGCAAATGAAAGTGGCAGCCTGCAGTTGGATGGGGGTGAGGGGCGAAAGGGAAGAGAGGAATTGTCCAGAACCTGAGAATTTTAGGGCTGATTCTGATACGATAGAGGAGGAGGAGGAGAGAAGAGTGTATCTATGAAGCGGGGTGGAAGGGAGAGGGGAGGCGAGGCCTTGAGAGGGTTGTGGTAAACGTGGTGCGTCTTGTGTTCCATCAGCAGAGGAACTCGTGTCGAGTACTAGACCGTTTTTAATGCCGTCTTCAGGATGTGCTTTTGTTTCATTTAAGTGATGGATGAGTAGTCCATGTGATTTTTGAATATTTGACAGCCTGTAGGGTAAGAAGGCTAAATTTAACTGAGCATGCCTTACGATCATATTTTTAAAGTTTAAAAAAAAGGTGTGTGCTGATACCTTCACAGGTCCCCTGCAGGCTTGAATTAATGCCTCGGGACTGCTGGCCTCTCCTTTCAGAAATCCATGTACTACGGCCTCATTAAGCTGAAGGAAAGGGCTACTACGACCTTTGTTCCCGCTGCTTTTTTATGTATGTTGTTTCTGTTTGAGGTTCTTGGGGTGGGGCAGGGTGGGGCCGTCTCCTTGTCTGAACAGGCCCTGCTTCTCCTCGTGGGATATAGAGAACGCCTCATCTTAAGGAAGAATGGTGGCCCTCATTCCCTACGTTTGTGTGCACTTTGTGGTTATGGACCCCTGTGATAGCCGGGTCTGTGCTGGGCAGGGGAGGTTCGATCTACCCCTTTTGCAGATGAGGAAACTGAGGCCGGGAGGGAGATTTTCTTGATCACCGTCCCTTGATCGTGGGTCCGAGCAGGATAGGACCCTGGTGGTTCTGACTCTGGGTCTGGTGCTCTCTTGTGCTGGGAAACCAGCGTGAGGTGCTGAGAGCTCAGGAAATTGGGGTTCCTCACCCCCTCGGCTTCTAGCTTCTTTCTCCTCCTTTGGGGGAGGGGAGCTGCTGCTGGCTGCACCTGTAGGTGGCCATGGTCTCCTACAGCCCTTTCCTGCTTGGGTTAGTCCCAGGCCCTCCTCTCTCCTTCCCTAGGGTCTGACTCCCTTCCCAGGGCTGCGGTTCCTGTTACTGGGGCCACAGTCGTTGGTAGTTGGTGCTTCCCCGCGAGGCTGGGATGTCGCCCGTCTGCTAAGCCTACTTGGAAACTTAGTTCCGCAGAGCCCCCCAGCTATCCACGCGCTCTCCCCTGGCTCCCCTAGACTCCATCCAGAACTCGGGGCGTCCCATCCTTCCTGGCTTTCCTCCAGGCCCAGCTTAGGTTCTAGAGTTCTTCCTTCTCATTTTTTCTTTCAAACAATCTTCATTCATCACCTACCGGGTGCCAGGCGTTGTGTCAGGTGCTGGGGAAGCAGTGATACGGGAGCTGGGGGGAGGTGGGCGTTAACCAGAGGCGCACATGTGCCACTAAAGTCCTCTGGTGGGAGGTTCCTGGTGCCGCGAGTCACTAAAAACTCACCACCGTCAGCCGTGACTAGACGCGCGCTGGCGACCCTGCTCTGCTCCTCCAGTGAGTGGTCTGTTTCGTTCCCAGGACCCCTCACTCCACAAATCCCTACCCACGTGGGGATAAGCAGGAATCCTGGCGCGTACATTTCTGGTGTTAGTACAGTTGAGTATCGATGGTTTATAAAACTCTAGTCCTATTCTGGCTACAGAGCATTGGTAGTTAAAAGAGAGGCTGAGAATGTAAAGCGTTCCCTTCCGTGTAAAGCAGGATTGGAGCTGTGAGAATTCGAAGGAGGGGACCACTTCCTCGTGGGGAGGAAGTTGAGCTGTTTCTTAGGTTGTGGCTTATGTTACCCCCTGGTACTGCCCGTGGGTAGGTAGCTCACTGGGTTGCCCTTGAGCTCTGGAAGGTTTGGAAGGGCTGGAAGGCAGGGGGTATGAAATTCAGTTCAGAAGCCCCAGTGCGGTGGTCCTGATCCTCAGGGGTGGGGAGTGTGTCAAAATTACCTGGGGAGCTACTTTCAAACTAGTCTGAGTATAGTCGTTTCCTGGGTATAAATTCAAAATATGTCTTTCCGCCCCGCCCCCGGCCCCACCCCAGCTTTGCTCAATCAACTGCCAGATCCGGGGCCTGGCATTCATGGCTTTCAAGGCTTCGTGGGTGATTCTAACGCACAGCCAGGGTTGTAAACCTCTCTTCCAGTGAATGGATTTCTGGTGAGCCTATGATTGCAATGTCCTAACTAACAGAAACATCAGTAAATAACATCCAGAGGATGAGGACAAGGCCATGCTGGCAAATCCATCCTTGGAAAAATTGAATTGTTTGTGTTGTGAAAAGAATTTGATGGTACTGACTTTTCTTTGATTTAATCGAATATCTTCAACCAAAACATCTAATTCTGTTTTATGTTACTAAAATATAGCTGACTTGGTGAAAAAAATAAAATAAAATCTGAACCATCTGCTTGCTTTTTGAAGACCCTTTCTTCCCTCTTTGGTGATTTTAGGTCAGTAATTAATCCAGGAAACTTTAAATGTCTACTCCTATAGGCAGTGGGGCATATACAAAGAAAAGTAAGGCACAGACCTAACTTTAAAGAGATCACAGTGTGGTGAAGAAGATGAATTTGTTGAAAAAGTTTAGGGTACAGTTCTTACAGGTGCATGTTAACTTAACATTTGCCAATGCTCTAGTTTTCATACCTAGTTTTTATTCAGCTGCTTTTTGCAAATCGAGAGTGAAACTCGCCCCTGGCAAGATAAGTCATTGTAGACTTTAAAAACTCTTCTTATTTTTGGTTAAAAGTAAGACTCTGGGTAGAGTGGAAAATCACAGCTTCAGATCCCAGTTCTCCACTCTTTGTGTGAATTTGGACAAGCTTCTCAGCCTGATATGTTTCCTCATTTATAAAATGGTGAAAGTACCTCCCAGCATTGTTGTGAGGATTTAACAAGAAACAAGATACCTGAGAGAACCTAGTGCTCTGCCATGTGCCACGCCCAGCACGTAGTAAGTATCCTTTGTCTTTCTGTTCCTTCAGCTTGAGGAAATTGAAGACAGTAGGAAATTGACCTCTTGAGCTGTACCGGCCATCGATTACCTTGATTACATGACTAAGGGGGATGATTCTAACAGGGTCCGCTTAGATCACGGTTTCTTGGCAGCAGCATTACTGCTGTTTTGGTCCCAATAATTCTTCGCTCAGGGAGGCTGTTCTGTGCATTGTAGTGTCTTTGGCAGCATCCCAGGCCTCCATCCACTAGATGCCCGTGGTACTGCCAAGTTGTGACAACCAGACATTGCCAAAGGTCCCCTGGGTTGAGGGAAGCAAAATGGTTCTGTTTGAGAGCCAGTGGATTAGACCCTTTCCCCACTGTTTTGTGTGGTGAATCCTATCCCTCTGCCTCTTATGGGCGTTTAAATGTTTTTACTCTCGGTCAGAGAAGTGTGAAGTAAAACCACAGCAAGGCTGCTCTGTACCTACCATGTAGTAGGAATGAAAAGATGAAAAAGTGCTGGCAAGGGTATGGAGCAACCTAAAATCCCATAAACGGCTGGCAGGAGTATAATTGGTACAAATACTTTGGAAAACTATTTGACAGTATCTCCTCAAGCTGAATGTATGCTCACTCTATGACCTAACGTGTCTACTCAAGCTGAATGCATGCAACAGAAATGCAGTCCATGCTCAGCAAAGACAGAGACTAGAATATTTGTAGCAGCACTATTTATAATATCCTCCAGATAGAAACTACCTAAATGTCCATCAACTGTAGAATGACGTGTGGTCCATTAGAGCAATGGAATACTATACAGCCATGAAAAGGAATGATTTTCACCTTCACTTAAAAATAAGGATAACATTCATAAACATAATGTTAAGTGCAAGAATCCAGTCACATAAAGGTACATACCATATGATTCTATTTGTATTAAGTGGTCAAACTAATCTAATGCTCTTAAAAGTTAGGTTAGTAGTTCCCTCACGGGGGTAGTTACTGGAAGGGGGCACAGGTTGGGAGGAAGCATTACAGTTCTCTCTATTAAAAAACAGGTGTGTTGTCTGTTTTCTAGACTGGTTCCTAGTGGGTTGAAAGGGTGATTCTGGAGGTAGAAAAATGGTGCCTAATAAATGAAATACTGTGAAGGCAAATTGAACTGCTAGGTGAAGACTGAATCAGAAATTGGGACTGTCGGTGACATTGACCTTCAGATGTTAAATATCTAGGACTCTTCCTCCATTGGACTTCTGTTTTTACCGTGGCAGTAAGTGCTAGCCAACCTGGCAAGAATACGTCTGTGGATAATTATAATTGGTGAGAATGTGAATATCAGAGTAATATTTTATTTATGAAGGTTCTTTGAACAGGATTTACTGAACTGAATTGTCTGCAATAATGAAAACCACTAAAATAATCATTTTTGGTAATAAGGAAACATTTGTTTCAAGAATATAAGGCACTAGTTTAAAGCTAGTAAGTTAGAGTGTTTTGCAAGAGAGTTCTCCTTTCTTGGGAGTGTTAATTAATTATATTCCCTTCCCCAGTACTGATTTATTTAAAACATCAATCCTAGTCTGAACTTTTAAATGCTATTTTTATCTTAAATTCATGTTAGTAAAGCAGATTTCCTATTCACTCATTTGATATCAAGTGAATTGGTTTTGTTAGGATTTTTTTTAATTTTTGCAGAGCTTAATGAGAGTGGAACTGTTTGTTAAAAGATATTCACTGTGACTTTAAGTTAAATAAGAGGCTGATTGTGTTTGAACTCAGGTGAGAAATTAGGCAGTTTGCTTTCCCAAAATTGTCTTTGCAATTTAAAATTCACCCTTAGAGGGTGCTGTTGTATTGAAAGTTTAAATCTTTGCTTTGAAGAACCATTTTAAGTTTTTTAAAAAGTACATATATTTGTGTTAAAATCCCATTATATTATAGCACATAATCTAGTCATACTTAATAGAAGTTGAGAGTGTTTCAGCTTAGAAGTGTTACTATTTTATAAACAATAAAAGTCAAGACATACAGCTTAATGGCATTTGCTTTTGTGAAAAATTTGACCAAATACTGTAGTTTTCATCGTTATTTCAGTGTGAGCAACTCCAAGTTAGAGAAATAAGCAATGTTTTGTGATATATTTAGGAATTCTTTCCTTGATAGAAAATGTAAAAAGCACAGAGAACTTAATAGATATTCAGGTTTACATCCTTGATGCTTGAGGCGTTTGAAAATTGTTTTGTTTTGGTGTCTTCTTTGATCCAGCAGCTACACTGTTGAAGACCTACTGTGTGCCAAACAGTCTTTATAATCAGGTAGGGGAGAGATACATAAATCATCTCGTAGTCTGCCTTGTTTTAGAATTAAGTGCAGTGTAAACCTAAAATACAGTGGACTCATAAAGAGATTAATCCTAGCGAATGGGGTTCTTGTGCAAGGTGGGATTTTAGCTGAGCTTTTGAGGAGCCACGGAGCTTTGCATTCTAAACAATATTTAAAAGAAAAATTTCGTTCCTTAAGTCTTCTTTCTTACCACTCGGTCCTAAGTTTGTTTTCACTTAAACCCTCTTCTATGCTTTCCTTCTTTTACAACCTTGTCTTAGTAATTAAGATAATATAAAAAAGTGAGAGTGCCGTGACCAACGAAGTATTTAACAAACATTATCATCACCATTGTTAACGGTTACCGTTCCTATTATACTGAAGAATGTGCCTGTAGATTGCAGTGGGGTCTAGAGATGCTCTTCAACTTGGCACTTTTGCACATCCAACCTTTTGGTTAGCTGATAATGTAGATCAAGTTACAGTCAGACTTAACTTTCTTCCTTTGGTACGGTTTTTGATTATCAGTCACATATCAGGTTAAAGTGATTTGAAAAAATAAATGTGTGGTAAGGAGAAAAATAAACTTAAAAATGCAAGCTTTAGTTAAATATATTGGTTACTTCGCATCCTGGAAAGAAGAGGGCAGTTGAATCCATTGTGGGGGGACCGAGTAGCCCTGTAGGGTGATTTACCTTTTCTGGTGTCTGTGAAAAAATAATTGTTAGACTTAACATTAAAATATTCCTTGCTTGGCAAGTGTGCTAATGAAAGCATTTTATTTTGTTTCTTTATTTAAATTTTATTTATTTATGTATTTATTTGTGTCTGCGTTGGGTCTTTGTTGCTGCATGTGGGCTTTCTCTAGTTGTGTCAAGCAGGGGCTACTCTTCGTTGCCGTTTGTGGGCTTCTCATTGCGGTGGCTTCTCTTGTTGCGGAGCACGGGCTCTAGGCGTGTGGCCTTCAGTAGTTGGGGCGCACGGGCTTAGTTGCTCTGCGGCATGTGGGATCTTCCCAGACCAGGGCTCGAACCCGTGTCCCCTGCATTGGCAGGTGGATTCTTAACCACTGCACCACCAGGGAAGTCCCAGCATTTTATCTTTTAATAAGTGTCTCGAGGGTGATTTTGATCATTTGGCTTTTATGAAGCAGCTCACAGTTTTGCTGATTCTATTCTAAACTGGTAGTCAACTCTCTAGCAAGTAGAACCATTTAACCTAGCAATTAGCCTGGGCTTCCTGCTGTCATCATTTTGCCATCATTATTCCGCAAAGATGTTGAGACGCTGCCATAGTGAACATTTATGGAGCCCTTATTTTATACTGTGGGGAGCTTTATACCAAGAACTGAAGCTTAGTTTTCCTTTTCTCCAAAGCTTATGGTCTAGTTTGGGGAATTGTTACTAATACATGAAATAATTAGTAAATAATAGAAGACAAAAGCATATGCATACATGTCTACATTCTCTGAAAGTTTAAAGTACAGGGAGTTTCTCCTTGTAGACTGTTTTCCTTAGCCCCCCAGTTTTACTGAGATATAATTGACATACACCGCCATATTGTAGACTGTTCTTTAGGACAGATACCTCATTATAAACATCTTTAAATCTTACAGAGTTCTAAATAAATGTTCAGAATTTTTAAATCTTTAGCTGTTAAATCTAAATGAAAAGGACATATCACGGTGTTCAGAAAATTAGATATAAATGATCCATTGCTTATGCCTCACCAGGGCATATTTTCTCATATGTCCCTGCTTTTTAAAAAGTGAGGACCTTCCTTCACCCTCACATTGATTATATAAGGAATATGGTCTTTGCAGGTAAATTAGAAACACAGGAAAATGTAAAAAATGCCCACCCCTCCAAGATAGGCACTGTTAACATTTTGGTATGCTTTCCAATCATTTATTTATTTTTATTTATTTTTTTCCTTTTGACTTTTTCCTTTTCTTTATTTTTCCTTTTTTTTTAAAAAATTAATTTTTATTGGAGTATAGTTACTTTACAATGCTGTGCTAGTTTCTGCTGTACAGCTAAGTGAATCAACTATAGCTATACATATATCCCCTCTTTTTTGGATTTCCTTCCCATTTAGGTCACCACAGAGCATTGAGTAGAGTTCCCTGTGCTATACAGTAGGTTCTCATTAGTAATCTGTTTTATACACGGTGGTGTATATATGTCAATCCCAATCTCTCAATTTATCCCACCCTTCCCTTCCCCCTGGGTATCCATATGTCCGTTCTCTAAGTCTGTGTCTCTGTTTCTGCTTTGCAGATAAGTTCATCTGTATCATTTTTCTAGATTCCACATATAAGAGGTATTACACGATATTTGTTTTTCTCTTTCTGACTTACTTCACTCTGTATGACAGTCTCTAGGTCCATCCACGTCTCTGCAGATTGCACAGTTTCGTTCCTTTTTATGGCTGAGTAATAGTCCATTGTATGTATATACCACATCTTCTTTATCCTTTCTTCTATTGATGGACATTTAGGTTGCTTCCATGTCCTGTCTACTGTAAATGGTGCTGCAGTGAACATTGGGGTGCATGTATCTTTCTGAATTATTGTTTTCTCTAGTACAGTCTTTTAAATACATGTGTATCTATATTTCTTTCTGCATATGTGTGTATACTTATAAATACATAAGCAAAATTGGTGTTTCATGTACCTACTATTTTTATATTTGCTTGTTTTCATTTAACATATGTAGTTCCATTAGCATATGTTTTGAGTATATCATTTTCTCCTCTCATTATATTTTTTAGAAGGAATTATAATGGTTGCATGCTATTCTGTCATTGATATACCACAGTTTTCATGCATTCCCTTATTTTTGGACTTTTAGGTTTTCATATTTTCATTATTATAAATAGAAGCATGATAAGCATCTTTATGTAATTCTTTGACCAAATCTTATTATTTTCTTAAGGCAGAGTTCTAGAACTAGAGTCCAGAGCAAGGAAAGGATGTGGACATTTTCAGCACTACAGACAGCTTGATGTGTATGTTGACTGCTTTGTAGACAGGCATTGACTGCTTACACTTTTACTAGCAGTGACACAAATTCCAATGGCACCTCACCTCACCAGCATTAAATAAGATTGAAATGCTTTCTCTTTTTGTTAATTTGGCAGGTAGAGAATCACTTAATTTTTTTTACTTTGTATGTTTTCTATTTTTAATGAGGTTGAATAGGCTTGTTTTTAAGAAAAAAATTTAAAGTGTATTTATTTTATCTTTTATTTGTTTATATTTTTGGCCGTGCTGCCTGGCTTGCGGGATCTTCCCTGCGGCCAGGCTCGAACTTGTGCCCCCTGCAGTGGAAGTGTGGAGTCTTAACCACTGGTCCGCCAGGGAAGTCCCTCGAATGGGCTTTTTAAAACTGTATTGGCCATTTGTTTCTCATGTTCTTTGCTCATTTAAAAATAATTTAGATTAAGTTTTTTCTTATTTTCTATTTTTTAATGTTTATATACCAAGAACACTCATCCTTCATCCACCATAGTATATGTCACAAATATATTCTTCCGTTTTGTGTTTTGCCTCTCTACTTGGTTTTGGTGTTTTCAGATGTATGAAACATAAAATTTGTATATTCAGTCAAATTCTACAGTAGTTTCCTCTGTGACTTCTTTCTTTGATTTAATTCTTTTTCAGGCTTAGAAAATGTTTGCCTGGAACAAATTAGATAGTCTGAACATTTTCTTACAGTTTTTAAAGTTTTTACTCTATGACAATATCTGTTTCATTTTTCTTATTCTCTTCCCAGTTCCACCCCAGAAATGTTCTTTGCTTTATGTTTTATTTATTTATTTTATTTTATTGAGGTAGAGTTGATTTACAGTGTTGTGTTAGTTTCAGGTGTACAGCAAAGTGATTCAGCTATGTGTGTACATATATATATGTATATATATGACTCTTCTTCAGGTTCTTTCCCATATAGGTTATTACAAAATATCAAGTATAGTTTCCTATGCTATACGGTAGCTTTATGTTTTAAATATCTGATAGATCAAATTTCTTCATCCAAAAAAACCCAACTTTCTACCTGATTTTTTTTTTTTTTTTTTTTTTTGGTGGATAAAATTTAGAACCATCCTTCCAGTTTCCTTAAGAAGAATCCTGTTGGTAGTTTAGTTGTGACAGTGTCAGTCTGTGAATGAACTTGAGAAGCACTGACATTTTCCAGCACTTGGAGTTTTTCGGTGGCTATGTTGACCATAGCCTGAAGCCTGATCAGAATCTACATGAGTTTTCCTCAGATGTGAGGACTTGTGTCCCCAGATGATTCTGTCAGAATCCAGTTGGAGAGACATCGAGTTAGATAATCTGGTATGTGCCGGGAGTAGGGAGGGGGAGATGGAGAGTCTACCTTTGAGGTGTTTTCATCTTAGAGATTTTATTCAACAGGAATTTACTGATGGCCTACCGTGTGCCAGGCTCCTGCCAGACCAACGCTGCAGAGGTACAGAAGGCATAGCCCTTGCTCCTAAAGCCTGGACGTGCCTAGGATGGAAGCACGTCTGTGGGCAAATGACGGCACAGGCCTGGGAGTGAGGACTCAGAAGGACGGGGGTCCCACAGGACAAAGGAGACGTGTGCCAAGTCCTGAAGGAAGAATGAGTGTTTGCTGGGAGAGAGGCTGGAAAAGTCTTGCCCAAAGAGGGAACGTGTGCACTGAGACATGAAATAATTTGGTTTTCGAGAGTCACTGTAGGTAGTTCACTGCTTGAAGCGGAAGGTGGGCGATGTGGGGAGCTGTGATAGGATAGGTCCCGCCGCAGGGACTGGCTGCCCTGCGGAGTCCAGTCGGTGGGTGGGGCCGCGACCCTTCAGGGCGGGGCTTCTCAGACTGTCTGCCTGGAAGATTTACAGGACCTAAGATGATTCTGTCAAATTGCTATCAAAGTTTCTACCTGTTCACTCTCCTCGTCTGTAGCTCTAAGTAGGACCATAGTAGCGTCCAGATCAGTGGGAAACACGCAGTGGGGGCTGGGGATTTTGTTTTCCCACAGCTCATTGCAAACACAGGTCAAGGTGTACCTGTGGCCCTGTGTCCACATGGGTGGTTGCCTCCTGGAGACTGAAAACTACATTGTAAGTGACACTGAGTCATTAAAGGGAAGTTACTAAATATTTTACTCATATCGTTACCACTGGATTGTTTGGATCTGGTTAAATCGCTGTACTTTAAAAAGAAAACTTTCCTTCTCAAAGTAAGTTGTGTAAAATGAAGTATCTGAAGGCAGGTGATTTTCTTCCCTCTGAGATAAAAGCAGTGGTTCTCAATCTTGGGCGCATGCTAGAATCGCCTGGGACTCTTTAAAATCGATCCCAACACTGGGCCCCACCCCCTCAGATTATTTTGGGGTGCACCCACAGCCTCAGGGTTTTTTAAAAGCTGCACACTGATTCCAAGGTGCAGCCAGCTTTCTCCCGTATGGGGTGTGCTAATGACTCATAACGTTTTCTGATTGAGAACTTACGTCAAAGAATGTAGCACAGTAATTGTTCTCCACAACCAACTGGGTAACTGAATTTGAACCCAAACTATCACTTGAACTTGAATCTGTACCTAAAGGTATTAAGATTAAGCACAGTAATATATATTAGATGCTGTAAGAGTTTTCTTCTGACCCTCCCCGTCAAGTACCATCAAGTATTTTAATTACAATTGATGGTGTACATACCTTTCAGGATAGCTTATTCAGATTCTAGAATATGTAATCTAGCATTAATAAATAGCCTTGTAAATTAAAGCTTGTGAAATCTCGATTTTTCTGTTGCCTCCTTCAGCTGCTGCTATGCCAGTTACTACTGTTGCAGCAGGGACGGCAGCAGTATTGGGTGTTGTATTTATCTCCAAATAGGATTCAATTAGAACAACTTGTCATGAACATGCCTGTTACCCAAAGTGCAACTGCTAATCTTTTATCATATAAGCCCTTGAAATTATTTATCCAGTTCTTATTTTAGAGTATTACAATGTCAAGTCTTGGTCTACAGTATAGCACACCCCTTGGTATTTTCTAAATCTCCAAATAGCATACAATAGTATTAGTATAGAAACACCTCCTGTGGTGAATTACTAGTCTCTTCATGGTGCCAAAAGCTAGGTGCCACCTCCAAAGAGAAAACTATTTTTTTTCCCTTTATTTTGCTAGCGTGTTCTTCACGTGCTGAAGATTCTGAACTTTCAGTGATTTACTGATTCAGTAAATAGCTTTTAGGCACCACTTGTACTGGATATTGGAGATGTGAAGTTTAAGGCCCAAGTCCTTACAATAAGACGTGACATGGCGGCATGCTAGTCTGTTAGCCTCTAATACACAGATGGAACAGCTTTCCTATGTGCAAAATGAAAATAATTTTATCCCTCCCACCCGTCGTGTCAGGTAGGCTTTGTGTTTGGGATATGTAGTCTTACTTCCTTAATCTCTCTCTCTTTCTCTTTCTCTCTTCCTCTTCCCCTCCTTATTTTTTAGAAGGTTATAAGGGAATAACACGCTCTAAAAGTAGTTTTACCAACTATTTTGGGAGCCATATACTATTATTTAATCCTCTGAGCCCCAGTTTCCGCTGCTGTAAAAAGGTGATACCATCCCTGCCCTGTGTATGTGAGTTGTTATGAGAATTATGAGAGAAGTTATATGTAACATGACATCGAAATTTTAAATATACAGTTAAAGTGTAAATGGACCTTGTAAAACGACTTTTTAAAGGGGAGGAAGGAAAGAAAAGAAAAGAAATGTGTGGTATATGTACCACAGCAGAGCACTTTGGGTTTCTGAGACCCTAAAGTGAAGCTACACCAGAGTTAAATTCCATGGAAGTTTGCTTCCATGATGGATTTTTGACTTTGTACTCAGCTCCCGAAAAAGCGACTTCCTGGGTTTTCTCTTCCCTCCTCCGGTTTTGCAGCGGCAGGGCTGCTTCCTGTCAAGAGCAGCTCTGCCCCGGCCCCTCCTGCAGTCTCTCCACCTCCTCCTTCTCTTTCTTTCAAACGCTTAGTACATTTAGAGCCTGATCTTGTGCAGAAAACATCCCTGACATGTGAAGAGCCCCGGGGATTCAGTGAGCATGCTCCGCGCTCCCTCCCGCTGGGAAGAGGAAGCTCGTCCACATACGAGTCATTCCAGGCATAGTCGGCGTGTCAGCGCAGTGAACTCGCAGCGGGCTGTGAGCGGCGCGAGCGCGGCTTTGTCCTAGGAAATGGGCTTCGGGTTTTCCTTCCTTGCTCCTTTCTTACGTCGAAGAAAGACCCGTAAAGACTTCTGAAACGATTTTTAAACGCTCGATTGAGGATCCAGGACGTATACCGTCTGCCCACGAACCCTTGAAGGGTTTTCTGCAAGTTCGATTTTGTGTGCGTCTTTTTTTTTTTTTTTCACTTTTACTTTGTTTTGATCCGAGGCCGGGCCTCCGTCTTTGTGAAGTTTAAGAGAAGAGCCAGGAGCCTGCTCAGCACTAGTTGATTTTGGAAACGTACTTTTTCGGGGCGAAAGCAAAGAGCTGGTTTTCTGTGCTAGCCCAATAAATGCTATTTATGAAGATGGACCTGTTGAACTACCAGTACTTGGACAAGATGAACAACAATATCGGCATTCTGTGCTATGAAGGTAGATGTTCCCTTCTAGAAACTGCTACCCCATTGCTTTGGTCAAGGCCACTCCTCCTTTCCGGTTCTGATTGCCTTCTGTGCATTTTGTTCTCTTTCTTGAGACTTTAGGGTGTTTTGAAAGGCAAGCGGTTCTTAGGTACTGTTTTTCAGTACAAAGTTTGTTGTTTGTATCTTAGCCTTCAGGGGTTACAGTGGAGGGGGGGCTGCGGGGCGGGGGCGGGGAGGTGGTAAAATAGACATTGTTAAAAGTTTGCTTTATGCTTGCAACATACTAAGTCCTCGCATTTTAAACTCTTAAATTGTATTTCTTTTTTGATTTCTGTTGGTGTTTTCTTTAGAGGAGGAACTTCTGGACCCAAGTAAAAAGTTAAACATGCCAGGTTTTTTCTCTCTCTCTCTTTTTTTTTTGCTTTCATACTTATTTTAAACATACACTATCTATATACAGTATTTCTGTTGTAGTCCAACAGCCGACAAGAACTTTGGATTTTCATGTAGAGGGGAACAGAAAGTTACAGTGCATTTTTGTGTTCAAGAGCGATTGTCCCAAACAATGAAGAATTTTTCTATTCAGTTTTGGGGCCTGGCAGGGCACCCATGTCACAGAGCACAGACTGGCTCTTTGTCTGATTTCCCATTTCCTGTACAGCTCTGGGAGAGTTCTGACATTGAAGGATGTTCCCTCCACACTCCCGTCCCTTGTGGAAGTGATTGCACAAGCCACCAACCAGAAAGCTAAATTAAAAAAAAAAAAAAACAAAAAAAACCTCTGAAATCTTATCATTTATTACCTCCTACTAAACCATGAGGTATTTCCCCACTGCCCTTGTAGTATTTCAAGCTGTCTCTATTAGTAGTAAGAAGCGAAAAGGGAATTTCTTAATGCAACATTATCTACGTGCGATTTGAAAAAGTGGTAATGGTCTGAGCCTGAGTAGCCGGAGACACATCTCCGGGGGAATTCAGCTTGGCAGGGGAAGTGTTTTTTGTTGTAACCACATACAAATCAAGGAGACATCTCCCATCTGATTCAGCAGGAGAAGTTTCCATGTCTCTGCCTATAGTGAACTGAACATTGCTCTAGAAAAAGAAAACATGGAAGAAACTTGGGAGGGTGAGCCGATCCACTTGTATGTTTCGTGTAAAAACTTTAGCCCTGTTGCCCAAGCAGTTAAAAACTTAACCTTTCCCCTTCAAGGAAAAATCTCATTCTTATTGTTTTTTATTTAACTTTGTGGATAAAAATCTCGTATTTAAAGTAGTCTTTTTTTTTTTTTTTTTAATCCGACTTGTTCCAGGAATGCGAATGTTGGTGAATTGCTTTCTTTGAATCTGCTGCTTTAGGTATCATCTTGCTTCTAAAGTCACTCATTTAAAAGGCAGACTTTTTTTTTTTTAACATCTTTATTGGAGTATAATTGCTTTACAACGTTGTGTTAGTTTCTGCTGTACAACAAAGTGAATCAGCTATATGTATGCATATACTCCTATATCCCCTGCCTCTCAGCCTCCCTCCACCCTCCCTATCCCACCCCTCTAAGTGTCATAAAGCACTGAGCTGATCTCCCTGTGCCATGCGGCTGCTTCCCACTAGCTATCCACCCTATGTTTGGTAGTGTATATATGTCCATGCCACTCTCTCACTTCATCCCAGCTTCCCCTTCCTGGCCCCCCCGCCGCCACCCCCGTGTCCTCAAGTCCGTTTTAGAGTGGTCTAAGCGGCAAGCCACCAGGCGTGTTTCCTGTGAAATTAACATTGCAGTTAGTTTAAAAGAATTTTTTTTCAGTGAACAAGAAACTGAAAACTTTTAAGGCACTTTCTGTTGGATTGTCTTTGTCATTGAGTAATAAGATATTTTCAAAATAAAACGAAGCATAATAATCAGCCTGAGAGAGGAATATAAGGATTATTAGGAAATTGATACCACATTAATTTTTTATGTCTGCAGGTGGTGAGGAAAAGCTTACGGAAAGCTTGTCCCGGTTGATCTGTTGTTTAGTAGGTACCATACACGAGAGTGGTCTTCTAGGCTCCCTCCTTAATGGGGAGGAAGAAACTTTGATTCTGAAAGTTGAGTAGATGTGTGGGATGATGTGCTGTAGTCTGTTTGGTTTAAACATCTGCTGCTCTTTTCCTTATTATGAAAGTTAACATTATTTTAACACCAAAATAAATACACAGGAAATGAAGAAAAGCACAGCAAAATCTGAGTGGTGTTTATAGTGGGTTGTTTATGTCCTAGTGGTTTTCTCAGTGTAAACATTGCACACATCTGCTCTGAACTCAAAAGGGTGTTTAGAAGATGGGCTTAAATCTTAGATGGGATTTTTTTTGGGGGGGGGGGTAAGAAAAGTTGGAATAGTTATTGTTCCTTTTAAGTCCAACACTTTGAGAATATTCGTATTAAATCGGTCAGCTCACCAGCATTCCAGGGAAGTTATTTGGAAAATGGAATGTACAGTTGGTGGGCAGTGTTTGATTTCACTTAGGGCCCAGGCATGTTTCACGTCTCTTAAAAATAAGGGACAAAATAGCTTTCTGAATTTTTAGTTTTAAGAAGGTAAGATGTTGCCAGTTAATTATTCTCTAGGTTAGTTGTACTGTTTTCCTTATTTGTGTTAGAGCTCTACTCCACAAAATAAACCATGTGTCTGCACCATCTTTCCTCACCCTCTCTAGGAACTTATACACAAGTAGGTCTTTTTTAGCCAATTATCTCATAGCATACAAGGTCTTCCTAAAACCCCACATTTAAGGTAGACTCCACATGGCTTAGATATGGACTCTCTGCTTGGTGTCTGCTCCTGACTTTCACCATAGAAATCCACAAGCATAAATGGAAAGAGAATTAAGGAAAAAAATGAACCACAAATAGATTTGGGGTGGGGACCTGTTGGGATAGGAGAAGATGATTGGCAAAGGGCAGGAAGAATCTGCGTTTGGCTAACTTATGGAAACTAATTACCTTCATTGGTGATAAGCCAATTAGCAGAGCTCTGCTTGGGTATTAATGTGTCTTGTCAAAAATCTCTGGTTTATTACTGAAATTCTCAACAGTTAGCCAGTTCATCATTCGTCACCCTTCCTACTGTATGTTCAAATTATACCCACTTGAATCCCAGTTTTGCCTCTGTCTCCTTGAAAAGGAGCCTTCATTTTTTCCCCTCTGAACTCCTGAGAATGCGCCACTAGTAGACCAAAAGCCTCATGAAGGCGGGGCTTTGTCTTGGTCACTGTATCCCTGAGTCCTGGCACAGTGCCTGGTGTGGCTCTCGGGAAGTGGTGGACTCAGAAATCAATGAAATCTCTCTGTCGGCAGCTGTAGTCGCTACTGTGTAATTTAGCACTTAATTTTATACTGTCTCATGTTCTCTAATTATCTAATTATTGCAGAGCTATCCAGGGCCTTAGATATAGCTAATGCATTTGCCTTGTTTTTGCCAAGAAAACTGAGACCTAGAGAGGTAAATTGTCTGTCCAAGTTTATTCAGAAAGTTTGCAACAGAACTGAATTGAGGAACAAAGTGGTTGCAGTTAGTCTGTGATTCTTCTATACCATACCACCTCTGTAAAATTATTTGATGTCTTGCCTCCTTAATTAATCATCACCTCCTTGATGTTAGGGGCCATGCTCTGTCCCGGGGACCTTCACAGCCCGCAGCACAGGGACAGCATCTTGGATCACGATGCATAGTTGAGTCTGACCTGGATTCTTCTTTGCTCTGAAACCAGTTGTTGGTCTAGGTTCCCAAACTGTTGTGATAATCAGGAAAGATGGTAATCAGGGCTCTAGGCGAGTAGCGAGTAGCGTCCTCGGAATTCGCTTTCCTTGCTCCTCTGGCACGTAGCTTTGCTTAACTTTGCTCTGACTGCAGGGGAGGAGGCCCTGTGCAGATGCCAGCCACAGAGAGTTTCCTTAAGGGACCAGGGAGCTGATTCGACCGTGGACTTTTCTCAAGATGGCTGATAGTTCTATTTACATAATTACTTAGTGCTGAAAACTTAGGTCCTAATAAATGTACTCATGGTTGGCCGTGGCTTTAAGCTGCTGTTAGTGATACTTTAATTATGGGTTAAGAGCCATTAAGGTGTAATTTGGTAGAAGAATTCTCCCCTTTTAATTTAATGGTGTGATTTATATTGGGAGAAAGGGAAGAATAGATTGTATCTTCAGCTCTTCTGAAAGCTTAAGAGAAGAGCATTATAAGTTCCTGGACTTTTAGAGTTGGTCATTGTTTCAGAACTTAATTATCACTTGTTTCATCACAGGCTACATGTAAATTAATTTTCTGGAATTGAAAGGAAAATGTACACAACAAGGGTGGTGGAGTCCAGTGAGACCCTGGCTAGGGATGTGAGCAAGGCCTGTGCCTGGCTGACGGATTTCTTTTGTTTTCTGCCAGTTTAACCAGCAGCAGTTTAATGGAGTCCTGGTTTCATTGTTCTTTGTCTAATGAGCTCAGAGGCTTCAGGAAACTTAGGAGTGTCGGGTGCTAGTGAGTTGAAAAGGGCACCGAGCAGAGCCGTTTTGTACTGGCTGTATTCTGTCCGCAGCCCCGAACATCAAGTGACCAGCTCTTCACCCAGGGGTGAGGCAGAATATCTGCAGCTGTTTTGCTGTGGAAATTCATTTTACTGTAGCTTTTAATTTGTAGGAGAGGGTCGGGAGTGAGGGGGGCAGGGTGGGGGAAGGAGAGATGGAGGGGGGGGAGGGGGGAGAGGAGGAGAGGTTGGGAGGAGCTTGGTTAATAAAACAAGCCCAGGTGAACCCAAGAGCTCTCCTTCGAGGACCTGGCCAGTATGTATTGCTTCTGTCTACAATTTGGGAGGGGAGGTGGGATTATCCCCTCCTTCCTTCCGGCTCCCCTCCCTTGTTTCTCTACCCTTTTCTGGAAGGATTATTTTACTTGGCTGTTTCTTGGAACCTACACCAGCTTTGTTTTGGAAGGCGGATTTCTCTTCCTTCCTCCTCACTTCTCTAACGTCCGCAGGGCCTTCAATTCCTAGGGTGTTTGGATTCCTCGCTGTGAAGGAAGATTATTTTAAAAACACACTGTAAGATATGAAGAAATTCCCCCTCTGCATGTGAGGAGATTCAATACCTCTCCTTAATAGTTTGGTTCTGCTTTATTGTGAGGATGTTACAGAAAACTGGGTTTTGTCGTGAAGAAATTAGATCCAGATTTAGCACTTCTGCATGTACACAAAGATGTAAAATCAGTCTTACCAGGGATTGTTTCTGACTGTATCTGTTTTATCTCTCTGTATCTGCACATTTATTCCGTGACTGTTTATATTTAGCGGTATCTATGTATATACTGGGCTCCTTGGAGCTGAGCTCCAGCCTTCCTCAGCAGCGTCAGTTTGTCTTACAAAATAGTCCCTCTCCCTTTTATTTTTTAATGAACTCATATATCAGCTCCCCCCGCCCCACCCCGGCCCCGAAAAAACTTCAACTGCTTTATTTTAAAAGCAGAGTCTGAAATTTTTATTTTCTCTCTTTTGCTGTCTTTCTCTCTGCCTTCCTGAATGTTACACGTTCTACTAAGTTCTAAGGGATTATCGCCATCAGTTTGCTTTCTTATCTTGCCTTTTCTGCATTTTCTTTCTTAGAATTCTGTAGATTGTTTTAATTTCAGGGTATTGTATACAGGATATGTTTTAATCCTAACAATGTGAATCGCTGCTAGTTGAAAGAATGTTTATTTATGCTAAATAAAATGGAAAATCCATTCTGAAAGTTGTGTTTAATTTGTGGCTATTTATATGATCTTTTCTGAACTCTTAACATTTCACCCATCTGTTTGCAAAGAAGTCTGTAAACATAACAACCTGAAAAATATTTAGTAAGTGATTGGAGAAGACTCGGTACTGTGCTTTTGTAACCCAGTATCCATTCTCTTAAACGTGTATGGAATGCCTCTGCTGTGCTAAGGAATGTGTTAGGTCTTGGGTTCTTGGGTTGATCTTTCTGTCTGTGTCTGTCTGTCTCTCTCTCTGAACATTTTTTATTATGAAACATATCATATAGACATAAAAGTACATAAAACATACGTGTAATTTATAGTTAAAAAATAATCAACCTTGTAATCATCACCAGGTGAAGAAGTATTCAATCGCCTCCTTCGGGTATTGTCTCCCAGTCAGGATTCCTCCTGACCCCAAGAGGGCGTTGCAGTTGTAACTTGCTTTTCTTTATACGTTTACTACCTATGTGTGCTATTCTAGACAAATTAGCTTAATTTTGTCTGGTGGGTTTTTTTTGTTCTTTTGTGGTTTTTTTTAGCCCTATATAGTTGGAATTATCCTGTAAGTCTTCTCTGTGCCTTGTTTATGAGATCTTTTAAAGTAGTGGCCATGTCCTAAGAGGTTTTCTTCTCCATATGAAGCCTGCTTCTCGGGTTGGGGGTGGCTTCACCCTGGAACTTTCGCGGATGTCCCAGCCTCCCTTTTCACTCACCTGCTGCTCCCCTGTTAACAGACGTGGTGTTGCTTTGGTCTGAACTTTTTTTTCAGTCAGTATTTTGGTCACAGCCTTCACCACTGTTAAAGCCCACCAGCATCCATGTGTAATGGAAAATTGTGTGTTAGAAAAATTCTGCCCAGCACGGATGTAGAGAACAAACCTATGGACACCAAGGGGGGGGGGGAAGTGGCGGGGGGATGAGGGGGTGGGTTGAATTGGGAGATTGGGATTGACGTGTATACGCTGATGTGTATAAAATGGGTAACTAATAACAACCTGCTGTATAAAAAAATAAATAAAATAAAATTCAAAAAAAAATTCTGCCCAGTTTCGGAGAGCGCAGAACTGGGAGTGCGCAAACCACCTATGGACACCAAGGGGGGGGAAGTGGCGGGGGGATGAGGGGGTGGGTTGAATTGGGAGATTGGGATTGACGTGTATACGCTGATGTGTATAAAATGGGTAACTAATAACAACCTGCTGTATAAAAAAATAAATAAAATAAAATTCAAAAAAAAATTCTGCCCAGTTTCGGAGAGCGCAGAACTGGGAGTGCGTGGGGGGAGGACGCTTCTGGAGATACATAGGTTAATTAGGGCCTGAACAGAAACTTTAGTTGTGCATTAATGAGCAGTTTGCTTAAAGGCTGAGACTTGTTACAAGTCAACTTTGTCGCAGCGCCAGGTTTCTTTGGATGGTAATCCAGGGACTTTTAGATATACAGAAAAAGCTTAAATTGTTTGTTCCAGTACTCAAACAGTACTCTACATTGTATAGAGATGGCGGCTGGAGAGCAACAGAGAGCTGCAACAATAGTCGGCCTTAGGCACCATCTAAAATTATGAATGAAGAAGGATCATCCGTATGTATCACTCTTGGTGTTTATTTTATATCTGTTTTGCATGAAAAGAGTTGCCTGTTAATTCTTCTTGGCTAATGATTAGATTTTAATAGAGTGAATTCCAGAATTTAATGGTTTGATGCAGATGCTTTCTGCTGAGCAGTTGAGCCCAGTGTTCACATTCCCTCACCTTCTGCTGGACAGAGCCTGTGCTGTTTCCCTGTTAACAGTGGAGGGAGTGATGAGTGCAGATTTCTGCATGTTTTCCCCCCTTTGAAAACAAACACATCTTCCATGATGTGGCAGCCCTATTAAAGTGACAAGGGATTAATTTAAAATTTTATTTCATTGTCGGCAGCTTTCTCCTGTACCCATTTTCTCCCTTTCTTACTAGGCGTGTCCTTTTAAACTATTGTTTTTTCGATGAGCAACTGATAAGCTACTGGCTGACCCCACAGAGAACCTGTGTTTTATTTCCCTGCTGAAAAGCTCTGACCTCTTTGCCAGTGCTTAAAATCACCCAGGAGAGATTTGGGTAGCTTTTTAAAGAAATATGTAATAGCAGCTGTAGTACCAGGCTTGAAGTTCTATTGAGTGGAGGGTAAAAGGGATGGAAAATAGTAGTCATTCTCGGTGTGAAACCTATGTAAAGTTTTGTAACACTGCCCCAGTGAATTCCCAATTGGGAACAGTTACCACCAATTTCTGGAGATGATGATGGAGCCCTTTTTCTGTTAGAGGCTTTATTTCAGTAAAGAGAGGGGAGCGGTAGAGTGAAGTAGAATTCCAGGGCTAACAGCAGACATCACGTATTGCTCTTAGGGTCCAATAATAAATATAACACATAAATATATATATAATGTATATATATATATAAATATATTTTTACATATTCTCTCTGTATAAATATATAAAATACACACACACATACACACATGTGTGTACCATACATGGTTTTATATTTTGTTCGACAGAGAAAGAGAGAGAGCCTTCTTGTAGAGTTGGAAGAATCCTTATATACCATTTAAGGAGAAAATAGTGGAACCACCACAATCTCCTTGGCTTTCCTGCCTGCAGGCTGTTCAGAATCTGACTCCACCCTTCTTTCCTTTCCCCTAGGCTCAGTGAAAGGCTGGTTCTTCTGTTTATCCTCACAAGTCCCTACCCTCTGGCCTCAGGGACTTATCAGTGATTGGATTCTTTTCTGATTTCCTTCCTTCCTCTTCTTGGGTCTTTCTCCTCATCACGTGCTTACGCACAAGTCTCTCCCAACTTAAAAACAAAAACTAACCCATCTCTAAACCTTGTGTTCCCTTTTTACCTATTAGAGCTCTTTTCCTTGCCATCCAGGTTATCGGAAGCAGGTCAGTGTTCTCTGTTTACCTCTGTCCATTCGCTCCTCATTTCACTGTCATCTGATTTCTGTTCCCATGACTCCGTTGAAATTGTTTTGGACAAGGTCACTAAATGTTACCCTCGTGGCACGTTCAGTGGACACTTGTTAGTCCTTAGTTGAGTCTCTGTGCCCGTGGTGCTGACTCCTTCCAAATTTTTAAAATTCTTACATCCCTTGGCTCAAAGACTTATCGGGTCCCCACTCCATCGTGAACTGAACGAGGTGCTGTGCGCAGCACCAGCAGGGGCTTTATGTGCTCCTGGGGGTGGGTAGGAGGGTATATAAGAGGGAGGCAGGCTGATAAACATTTGTTCTTAGCTTGAGAATAGATTGGAAGGAAATAGGGGAAATAGGAGAGGGCGTGACTGTGCAATGCTTTGGGCAAGAGGTGGTGGAAACCCAAGTCACAGCCGTGGTAGTGGAGGAGAAGGGGGTGGATTTTAGAGATGTTTGGAGAGAAGACTGAAGGGCGTGGTTCTGGATGGGAGCAGGGGAAGAGGCAGATGACGGGGAGGACAGTGAGGCTGCTTCCCCAGCTTCCGGCTTGTCCACATGGAGGGACGCTGCTGCCATTTGCAGAGACGGGAAACACGGGGGGAAGACTGGCTTCTGTGGTGAGATTGTGAGTTTCATGAGTTTAGTTTTGGGCATGTTGAGTTGGAAGGATCTTTGAAATTTCAAAGGAGAGATAAGTATTAGAAAGTTGAGTATATGGGTCTAGAGCTCAGAGAAGTGGCCGCTGCGGGAGATAGTAATTTGGGACAGAGAATAAGAATGGTCACCTAGGAACAAAGACTAGAATAAGAAGTTGAAGAGGTCCTAGGAACTCTTCTCTTAGTCAGGTCTCCGTGGGTTTTCTTCATTATCACTAAAATAACCGCATCACTGACCCCACCTCTCATCACGTTCCCTCTGGGCCTTGGTCTGTAACATCACGGATGCGTCATTCCTCACGTACCCCTCCACCCTCATCCCCCACTACTCCGTCGCCCACGTCATGTCTCCCATCGCTCCTTCACCTACACCTGCGGTCCAGACACACCCGACTCCTTCCTTCCAGTGAGCCGTGGCCTCTTCCTGAAATTCCACCTCTTCTTTCTCATGACTCCTGTTAGCCTCTCCCTCACGGGCAGAGGCTTCTTCTGGAAAGTGACCCTCTTCACCCCTACCTTCTTGGCAGGGTTAGCTGTTGTGTTTGTGTTTGCACGGTGTGCCACGTGTGCTTCTGTCACAGCATTTGTACTCGCCTGTCTGCCTTGCTGTAAGCTCTGGGAGGGCCAGGCCTTTGTCTTTCGTCTCTCTGTTCTTAGCATCAAGCACCGTGGTGTCTGCTTATGAGTGAATCCACTCCACTGTCTTCCTTTTTTTTTTTTTTTTTTAACATTTTTATTGGAGTATAACTGCTTTACAATGGTGTGTTAGTTTCTGCTTTACAACAAAGTGGATCAGTTATACATATACATATATCCCCATATCCCCTCCCTCTTGCGTCTCCCTCCCACCCTCCTTAT
>NC_041231.1:9810425-9815205 GCF_002837175.3 Physeter macrocephalus
GGCCTCGCCCGTTGCGGAGCACAGGCTCCGGACGCGCAGGCTCAGCGGCCATGGCTCACGGGCCCAGCCGCTCCGCGGCATGTGGGATCCTCCCAGACCGGGGCGCGAACCCAGTTACCCAGCATCGGCAGGCGGACGCGCAACCGCTGCGCCACCAGGGAAGCCCTATTTGTAGTTTTTAAAGGAACTTCCATACACTCCACTGTCTTTTCATTAAAGATAAAGAGACATTGGAATTGTGTGATTAGCCCAGGGATGCTGAGTTAGTTGAGAACACAAGGGAGTTTGTTAATTCTTAGAATGTTCTTAGAGGGGGGCCAGAGAGCCAGGAAAAGGAGGTGTATGAAGGTTGTGGGGGGCACTCTTTAAGGCTCAGTGTCTGTAGAGAAACATTTTGAAGTGGGCTGGTTGCTTAGAAATAACTGCCCCTACTCATCTGTTTTTTTTTTGTTTTGTTTTTTTAATAGAAGGGGGACAGCCTACTGGGGAGACACATCGATCTCATCATTTTATTTTTATATTTATTTGTTTTTGGCTGTGTTGGGTCTCCGTTGCTGTGCACAGGCTTTCTCTAGTTGCAGTGAGTGGGGGCTACTCTTCGTTGTGGTGCGCGAGCTTCTCATTGCGGTGGCTTCTCTTGTTGTGGAGCACGGGCTCTAGGTGCGCGGGCTTCAGTAGTTGTGGCGCGTGGGCTCGGTAGTTGTGGCGCACGGGCTTCGTTGCTCCGCGGCATGTGGGATCTTCCCGGACCAGGGCTCGAACCTGTGTCCCCTGCATTGGCAGGCGAATTCTTAACCACTGCGCCACCAGGGAAGCCCCTCATCTTGTTTTCTAATCATTGCCTTTAGTCTATGAAGCGAACTGATCAGTTATGGGAAAATATGTAATACCTGTTACATGCCAGGCACTGTTGTATGTGCTGGGGATGTAGATGTCAACAAAATAGACAGCAGGATCCCTGAGTTTTTGGAGCTTAACAGCGAAGATGCGAGGCAAACAATGAAGATATAAATAAAGAAAGAAGGTAATTACAGATTATGAAAAGTGTTATTATTACAGGTTGCTGTCTCTTGGCTCACTTACTGTTTACAGTAGTTTTATCCTTTCTCAAAAAGTGACTGCTTTCATTTCCAAGCTTTGAGTGGATGATTTCCCTTATTGTCTTGTGAAGGACTTAAACGTATGTTGAGGAAACTTGAAAAAAGTTTCCTTTGGGATCTTAGAAGTGTGGAGTCTCCTGCTTGGTTTATTCACTGTGATCAGAGTCAGACTGCCTTGCTTCATCGTACCTGTTATATTGGGAACTAGTGTTTATTGCAGTCTTATCAGCTGAAAAAAACCCAAGATAGTCAAATGGTTCATTTGGGTCCTAATAGGAATAAAATATATATTTAGAATTTACAAATTCAGTGAATTAAAAAAAAAAAAAAGCCCAGGAAATCAATGGATTAGTCGTATGTTCTCTTTAAACTGCTCTAGTCAGACCTTAAAAGATACTGCCCTGTCTGGGATAGATCCTACAACAACCCAAAGGAATTTTTATCGTGAGCTCTTATTTTGTGATAACAGAGTATCTGCTGAGGGCTAGACAAAAAGTCAGTCTTGGATTTAATGTGGATAATGGACTGGAGTGTCCCACCTGTTTGGTTTTCTTTTTTCTTTCGTTTGCATTGAGACATAATTAATTACGGTGAAATCTTAAGGGCCTGGGTTCATGAATTTTCCCCCTATGTTTTTACTTTTTGTAAGCACTACCCAGATCAAGACATAGCACATTTTCATCACCTCAGAAGGTTCCTTCGTGCCTCCTTGCTAGGCAGTACCCATCCCCCAGCGGTAATGTTACCACTGATTTGACTCAGTGGTCATAGCTTAGTGTTGCTCTGGGGCTTCATGTCAGGAGAGTCATTTGATTCCAACTTCTTGTGCTCGGCATAATATGTCTGAGATTGGTCCACGTTGTTGCCCAGATCAGTAGTTTGTTCTTTTGCATTGCCCTGCTATATAGTCTGTCATACGAGTATATCACAATTTGCTTTTCTGTTCTCAGGTTGATGGACCTTTGTCTTGTTTCCAGGTTTTAACCATTATGAATAAAGATGCTCTAAACAGTTGTTTTACTGTGGTAAAAGTATACCATAAAATTTGTTATTTTAGCCGTTTTTAGGGTACAGGTCAGTGGTATTCAGTCTATTCACTTTGTGGTGCAGCCTCCGAACATTTTTATACAAGCCTTTTTGTGGACATATGTGCTCCTTTCTCTTGGATAAATACTCATGGGTGGAATTGCTGGGTCATTGGGTAAGCTGAACTTTTTCTAGAAACTGCTTAACTGTTTTCCAAAGTGGTTGTACCATCTGACGCTCCCACCAGCAGCAACTTAGGGCTCCAGGAACTCTGTGTCCTCACCAGTACGTGGTGTCGCCAGTCTCAAATTTTAGCCCTGCTGGGGGTTTATCATTGGACAATATCCAGGTGTTTTTCACTGTTAACTTATATAACCCATTACTTGTTGGAATACCTACTATGACCCTGCTGATTGGTATGATGTGCGAAAATACAGTCTCTGCTTTGGATGAGTTGATGGCCTCAGTTAGAGGCTGGAATATGTATGTTTGTTGTCTAATTGCAGGGCAGAGGTAGTGATTTTGGTGTTGTTCAAAGGAGGGGTTGTTTTTCCAAGTGGGTAAATCCAAAGCCATGGAAACCAGCAGGCAGCCAGATTGAGAGATGTGAGCAAACACTAACGTGGCACAGAGGACTCTTTTTTCGGGAACACTTTCCTGTAGTATAGTGTTGTTTTGCTTTAGTTCATGTTGGGTAATGATTCATCTACCCACTGGCCTGTTAAAAGAAAGCTCAGGGATTAAGCTCTCTCAGCTCCAGTTTGATTTATCTCCTGGTTTGCCTACCATTCCATCTTTAGGTTCTTTCAATCTGTGCCCCCCCCCGCCAACTTTAGAATGCCCTCCTCGCTCCTTTCCAGCAACATGAATTCTATGGATCCTTCGGCCTCCATTAATAAAACTTTACCTGAAACTTTTTATAGGCAGGAAGAGTACTGTAACCTGTTAAATTCTCAATTCCTGGCAAGATGCCTTGTTAACTTTCAATGTGTGATGATGTTTATATCCTTTTCTTTTGAGTTTCTGTAGAGTTTACAGTCTGTAATATTCATTTAGCAGTTATATCACCTTGTATTTTGTTATCTTTAATGTAAATACAGCGTGACGTTGAAAGCAAACAAATGTAACAGCTTCTATCTAAATAAGTAAGGTGCTGAAGCTTGTCTTCAAAATAGTTGCCCTGGAAAATTACACACTTAACACTGTGGTGATCTCATTCCCAGAACGCTGCTGGTGATTTAGAAGTTGCCTTCATGGTCTGAGATACATTCTTTTGAATATTTTAAACAGTTACCAGTAATTAAATATATATATATTAGATACTTGTAGAGGACTTACTCTCCGCCAGGCTCAGCTCTATGTAAGTGTGCCTATAAAATGATGAGCTGCTTTTTCCTATGTCATTCTAAAGCCAGTTCCACAAGTGGAGTTTGAAAATATATTTTAATCAGTGACAGTTTTCTTTGGAATAAGTAGGTTCAAGTCATTCCAGAATGACTACCTTGAAAATGACAACACTCACTTGCATGCTTACCAATAATTCTTAAAATTCAGTTTTATTGGTGTGTGTGTGTGTGTGTGTGTGTGTACACATACGCAAGGCAAGGAGTCTACTATCTTTTGTGTATCCCGCTGCTAGTAAGTAGCACATCTTGTTGTGACGTGGCAGGCACTAAGTGAATGCGTGGTGATTGGAGATCACAGAGCCCTTATTTTAGAGGGCTGAGATAATTTGGCTGTTATGCAAGGTAGACTGACAATCTCTGGCTTTATCTGTGTACTGTTCAGCTTTGCTTACTCATTTGTATGTTTGTGAAGTTTCTAGCAACATGTTCTTCAGCTCACTTTATGGAAGATTTGAAGGCTGCCTCGTTTGCCTGTGAGGGATTTTCTGTAGCATGACTCCCCGATTCCCATCGCTGATGGGGGATAATCACAGCTTATAGTGGCCACAATGGTGTCTAGAGTGCAGTTCAGGGAATAGTTGGTGCACCTTAAAATACTTATTGCTGCCTTTAAAGGTTTTGAAATCTTCAGCTGTGCTAGGTCTTACGTGTCATGAGAAAAAAAAAAAAAAAAATCAAGTTCCTGCCCTTCCCAGGGCTTATCTTTTAAGTAATAAGAGGAGAGTGAGAGAAACTCTGGTGACGTGAGTGACACTGGGACACATATATACCCATACAGGGACTCATGTTGTTTTGATTTTGTGGTGTGTGTGTGTGTGTGTGTGTGTTTTGCACAGTTTTATTTCTTTGGGTTTAGAAACTCTCCCTTCTGTGTTTGATTCATCTCACTTTGGTTACATTGCAGCCGTGATGGTTGATGGACTAATTCTTCTAATGCGCAGGGTTTATCTTGAGAATCTTGGCAAGATAAGGAGCCACCATATTTACTGTCCTCCATGTTGGCTCTGTTTCTGCTATAGCTTTTTAAAGATGATAGTTTTTTTTTTAATCTAGTGTTTTTTAACAGCTTTCCTGAGATATAATTTGCATATCATAAAATTCTCCCATTTAAAATGTACAGGCTTGCCTGGTGGCGCAGTGGTTGAGAGTCCGCCTGCCGATGCAGGGGACACGGGTTCGAGCCCTGGTCCGGGAGGATCCCACATGCCGCGGAGCGGCTGGGCCCGTGAGCCATGGCCGCTGAGCCTG
>NC_041231.1:9815517-9817849 GCF_002837175.3 Physeter macrocephalus
AACGGGAGAGGCCACAACAGTGAGAGGCCCGCGTACTGCAAAAAAAAAAAAAAAAAAAAAAGTACAGTTCAGTGGTTTTTTGTATTTTCGCAGAGTTGTGCAGCCATCACCGCAATCTAAGCTTAGAACATTTTCATCAGTGTCAAAAGAAATCTTGTTCCCATTGGCAGTCCCTCTTCATTCCTTCTCTTCCTCCCAGGCCCTGGTAACCACTAGTTTACTTTCTGTCTCTATAGAGCTGCATATTCTGGATATTTCATATAAATGGAATCATATAATATATGTTTTTTTGTGACTGGCTTCTTGCACTTAGCATAATGAAAGGCTCACTCATGCTGTAGCAGGTGTCACTACTTCATTCTTTTCTTTGGCTGAATAATAGTCCCTTGTATGGATAGATCACATTTTATTTATCCAAAAGTTAATGCTTTTTAAGAAGCAGTAATAGCTCCTGGATAAAGGTTAGGCTGAGCAGTTATACAGACTATGATGTCTTCTTCAGCCCTGAAAAGCAAAAGAAAAACAAACCATTTTGTTTGCTGGTCTGCCCTTGAACCCCAGCAAAATGTCATGGTCACAATCCTATGGTATAACGCCCTGGAGCAGTAGCATTTTCAGTATCTGAGTGATAATTTCTGTTCACAGGTAGACAGACAGTCTCTGCCTTTGTCTTTATTCTATTCAGTTTTGGTCACTCACACGTTGCACAGATGGCTCTAGAGGAAGATGGTAGATTCCTTGCTGTCAAGTAATTTGCACTTTAGATGTGGTGATTTATATACACACATCTCAGTGTGTGTGTGTGTGTGTGTGTGTGTGTGTGTGTGTGTTTATGTATGGCAGTGAAATTGGAGTTTCTGTGTCAGACCTCTAATTTTACATGGATGTCTATTGATAGATACGTATATTTAGAACATTTCTATTATATATAAAGTTAGAGAATATGTATCTATACATATGTACCCAGATAGGTAGATAGATAGGTAGGTAGGTAGAAGGAAGGTCTTTGGCATTTCAAAGACTTCAGAACCAAAATGTCATTCAACCTAAACCATAATGGATTATCAATTAAGTGTTCTGTAGTTTTGTTCTCAGTTATCGTGGGGTTAGATAAGATAGCCTGCTGAATACTAGCAGTCCTACCTAGGAGGCCCGCTCATCGGATGAAAGAAATGTGCTACTGACATTCACACGTAAGTCCTGCGTACTGTGTTTCATGATGTCACCTGGTTGTTCAATTTATTTGTGCTTTTTAATAAACTTCATATATCTAGACATTTGCAGGTTTCTTTAAAAGAAAAACAACAACCTTGTAATCAGATCTCTGCAAGATGACTCGTAGTATAAGTGTTTCCCTCGGTACAGATTCTCTTTGAATTTTTGTTAAAAAGCCTTCACATATTTAAAATATCTAAAAAGGTTCTATACTTTGTATCTCTGACATTCATGGAAACATCACCTCTTGTTAAAGCCTTCCGTAAATGTTGCAGTCTTTGTGATTATTCCCCTTTAGAGTATTCTAATATGAGTCCAACTGGTATAAAAAGATTTCTGAATGCTTAGGATACTGATAGGACTTTCTCACTCATGTGAGCATTTTGGATGTCTAAATGATGGCTACCCTGACATATTTCCTGACATTCATTTTACTTACAGGATTTCTCTCGTGTGGTTTCTGTGTTGTACAATAAAGTATGACTTCTGGGAAAAAAAGAAAGAAATGTGTGGCCACAGGTCAGGAACCATTCCTCTGTCATGAAGTAGCGTTGGAAAAGCAATCTGGGACAAAAGAAAGAGCCTCTGGCACTTTTGAATTTTGGGAGACAGAAACATTCAGAAGTTAGCATGAGATTCTTTGTAAATTATTTTATTTCTTATTTTATGAATATCCCCAGCCTGAAGTGAGATGTCTTAAAAGGCAGATCTAGCAAAGGGCGTTTGGATCTCCTCCTCTGGCGCCACTAACCCGGGGCTGCTCTTAACTCAGTCCGCAGCTTGCCCGTGGCCTTGAGTTAATTGTGGGGAGCCAGCTGGGCTCACGCTGGCACCGTCCTGCTCAGCGAGTTGAGACTAGTGTCTGCAGTTGGAGTACAAGTTCCTCTGCTTCCCTGCCCCTCTCAGTTTTCTAGGCTTGGAGAAATTTACAAATCAGTAGCCGTGGACTCCATCTGCAAAGCTTTTATCGAACATCTCACAGTCCTAATTCAAAGCTTTTGGGGCAATGAGTTGTTTTTTTTTGTTTGTTTTTTTTTTTTTTTGTGGTATGCGGGCCTTCCTCTGTTGTGGCCTCTCCCGTTGCGGAGCACAGGCTCCGGACGCGCAGGCTCACCGG
>NC_041231.1:9818037-9821236 GCF_002837175.3 Physeter macrocephalus
TCCTCCCAGACCGGGGCGCGAACCCGGTTCCCCTGCATCGGCCCGCGGACGCGCAACCACTGCGCCACCAGGGAGGCCCCCGAGTTGTTTTACTATGTAAAAGATATGTAGGAACTATATGGCAGTAAATGCATTACAGGGAGTATAGGGCAGCAGATGGTGAACCCGTGTTCCTTGTGGGGAAATTGAGGTATTGGGGAGGGTCCCCTCGCTAAGGTTCTGACCTCTAAAGAGGTGAACATTTAAAATAAGTAGGTAGAGAAGTATCAGTACATCACTGTTTGAAAACAGGGTCTCCTAAAGGTGGTTTTTAGGTATTTGACCTGTTACCGTTGGCTGGAGGAACCAGGACGGCCTAAGTCTTGCTCTGTGTACCCCTGGTTCTTCGGGCATTCCTGATCAGATGCTTGAGCCTTGAGATACTCAGTCATCAGTTCTCCTTTCCAGCGACCACATCACTGTACAAACACCCCTTAGGCAGTTGGAAATGTTTGATCAGAATATTGGTTGATCATAGTACTGATCAGTTTTGAAAGTGGAAGAGGCACAAGAGAAGATACCCACTAGTGTGCATGGGAACGTCTGGGGGGCATGCTTAATGACAGATTTTGAGGGTCCCTGGACCCACTGGAACTGGGTTTGGGCCTAGGAATATGCATTTTATTTTATTTTATTTTATTTTATTTTTTGTGGCATGCGGGCCTCCCTCTGTTGTGGCCTCTCCCGTTGCGGAGCACAGGCTCCGGACGCGCAGGCTCAGCGGCCATGGCTCACGGGCCCAGCCGCTCCGCGGCATGTGGGATCCTCCCGGACCGGGGCGCAAACCCGGTTCCCCTGCATCGGCAGGCGGACGCGCAACCACTGCGCCACCAGGGAAGCCCAGGAATATGCATTTTAAACAAGCATTTCAGGGGCTTCTGATACAGGTGGTCCGGGGTCCACACTTTGAAAAACATTGTACAGAGTGGTGAGTAGGAAGGAGCAGCTGAATGAGAGACAATAAGGAAAATTCCCACAGATTGATGAAACTAAACCGAGAACCACTTTTGCTTTAAGTAGGAGCTTGGCGTAGGTCATGATCAGACTTAACCAAAAGTTAATTTACTCCCAAATTTTCAGGAATACATTTGTCACATGAAGTCAGTTTCACCTGATAAATATTCAGCATCAGCATCTTACAGAAAACCCCGAGAGAAAGAATGTAATTCCTCCTTCGTATACAGCACCTATTTTTATTTTTGGCTGCGTTGGGCCTTTGTTGCTGGGCGCGGGCTTTTCTCTGGTTGCGGCGAGCGGGGGCTACTCTTCGTTGTGGTGCGCGGGCTTCTCACTGCGGTGGCTTCTCTTTTTGCGGAGCATGGGCTCTAGGCGCACGGACTTCAGTAGTTGCAGCACGTGGGCTCAGTAGTTGCGGCACGTGGGCTCAGTAGTTGTGGCTCGTGGGCTCTAGAGCGCAGGATCAGTAGTTGTGGCGCATGGGCTTAGTTGCTCTGCGGCATGTGGGATCTTCCTGGACCAGGGCTCGAACCCGTGTCCCCTGCATCGGCAGGTGGATTCTTATAACCACTGTGCCACCAGGGAAGTTCCTACAATACCTATTTTAAGCTTTTTACTAAAATAAGATCCTTTGCTGCTTCTGCTTCATAGATCCTTTCTCTTACTCCTCCCGAGCAAGTCCCTGGTGCCTTGACTGTGTCGCAGTAGAGGATCTGTGGTGTCAGCGGGGTACCCTGATAATGTGTGGTGAATGTGGAAGCAAGGATTTGGATGTGAATGAGTTGGCATCCCTTTCTCCATCTCAGTTTATCACCTCTGGTCTTTCGGCCACCTTTGGGATTCATAATAGGTCTAACGTGAGAATCTTCAGTGAATGTCCGTCCTCCTTTGGCAAGAGAGGTTGGAGCATTAGCCATTTAAGTTATTTGCTGAAATACCGAGTGCTTATGTTAATTCGATCATCAAAGACTGAACATCCCTGAATGAGTATAAGAAAGAAAATGCAAGTCTTTCAGGCCTCAGTTCTCAAGGCAACAGATGGAAACCTCTCAATTACATGAGCTCACATCTGTCCCTCTGATTTGACTGGGTCTGTGGCACAGTGTGCTCTGGAATTAGTGATTCTGTAATCCCTGGAAAGCACGGTTGAAGTGAGATTGACAAAGAGCTAGACCCTCAAGGTTAATGGCACAGGGAGAACAAGAAGCCTGGAGAATTAATAGTGAAATACAAATGTCAGTGGTTGCAGACTGCTCATCCATTTAATTTGCTGGAAGTTAGTATAGTCTAGTAGACCCCAAATTAAAATGTTTCAGTATTGCTTTGTTTCTTCATTAGTCTAATTCCCATTGACCTTATGTCAAGGCTAAAACAATTTAGAAGCACGCTAGCATGGGAACAGTTTTAATGACTATTGTTAGCATGGTTTTAAAGAAAATAGGTTGGCAAAACACATGTAGGTTCTTAAATCTGTTAATAGTGTGAAATTTTATTTCTTTGTTTTGTTAAAGCATTAAAATAAGGCTTTGGGAGATGGATTGAATTTCTGAAATGCCAGAATGTCCATGGTGAATATCACTGTTATTTATTATTTAGGAGTTTGCTACCCAGGTGTATGCAGTGGGTATTTAGCAATGGATGGGGCCTCATTCTACGTAGGCCGGCCTATCAAGAAACGGAATGGCAAGATAGTGGCTTTTAGGAGAGGATTTGTAGTAAAATTTGCATACCTTATAAAAGAAGTAAGAGTAAGGATCAGATTTTTGTTCCTATGCCTGAAGGACATAGATAAGGGGAAAAATAGATTTGAATAAAAAGACAGAATCGGAGGACATTTTTACAAATCAAATATCTGATAGGGCACTTGTGTGTAGAAGGTATAAAAAAATCTCTGACACTTCAACTTTAAGAAGATATACAGATGGCCAATAGGCACATGAAAAGATGCTCAACATCATTAGTCATTAGGAAATTGCAAATCAAGGCTGCAGTGAGATACAACATCATATGCACTAAAATGGCTAAAATAAAAAAGACAGGGCTTCCCTGGTGGCACAGTGGTTGAGAGTCCGCCTGCCGATGCAGGGGATACGGGCTCGTGCCCCGGTCCGGGAAGATCCCACGTGCCGCGGAGCGGCTGGGCCCGTGAGCCGTGGCCGCTGAGCCTGCGCGTCCGGAGCCTGTGCTCCGCAACGGGAGAGGC
>NC_041231.1:9821309-9830600 GCF_002837175.3 Physeter macrocephalus
GTGAGCCATGGCCGCTGAGCCTGCGCGTCCGGAGCCTGTGCTCCGCAGCGGGAGAGGCCACAACAGAGGGAGGCCCGCGTACCGCAAAAAACAAAAAACAAAAAACAAAAAAATACAATGACGTGTTGGTGAGGATCTGGAGAAGTTGGAACCCTCCTATGTTACTGGTAGGAATTTAAAATGGTGCAAGCCCCTTTGGAAAGCAGTTTGGCATTTTTCTCAAAATGTTAAACACAGAGTTGCCATTAGACCCAGCAGTTCCATTCCTAGGTGTATAGCCAAGAGAACTGAAAACATAGCCTCAGAAAAATCTGTCCACGAACATCCATAGCAGCATTATTTATAATAGCCAAAAAGCAGAATCAGTCCAGATGCCCATCACCTGATAAATGGATAACTAGAATGTGGTATATCTCATATGATGGAATATTATTTGGCAGTAAAAACGAATGTATTGACATATATCATGGATGAACCTTGAAAACACTATGCTAAGTGAAAGAAGTCTGACACACCAGACTACACGTGTGATTCGGTTTCTATGAAATATGTCCTGAATAGGCAGATCTATAGAGATAGAAAGTAGGTGCATGGTTGCCAGAGAGTAGGGGTCGGGGACAGCGTGGGGAGTGGCTGCTAAGGGGTATGAGTTTCTTTCTGGGGGGAGGAACTATTCCGCCCTCAGACTGTGGTGATTGTTGTACGACCCTATGAATACACTAAAACACATTGAATCGGGCACTTTATTTATGTATTTATTTTTAAACGTCTTTATTGGAGTGTAATTGCTTTACAATGGTGTGTTAGTTTCTGCTTTATAACAAAGTGAATCAGTTATACGTATACATATGTCCCCACATCTCTTCCCTGTTGCGTCTCCCTCCCTCCCACCGGAATCGGGCACTTTAAATGGGTGAATTTTACGGTATATGAATTGTATTTCAGTAAAGCTCTTGTAAAATTTGGAGATTTGAAGTGGAGAATATTGTTCGTTACTGTTAACTCCATTCATTTGATTCTTAGCAAAGTTCCACATGTGTGCATTTGCTCCCGTGAAAATATTTTGCGAAGTACTGTTAGCTCGATTATGAGCCTCACTGATGGCACCTGTAGTCTGTGCAGTGGGTGTCTGAGAGCTAGGCTTTGTGTCTGGTGCTAAGGGACCTTCCCTGCTGAACACGATACAGCTCTTCTCGAGGAGCTGACAGTCAAGTATCTTCTTTATAATCACTACTAGCTATCTTATAAAGAAACAAATCAGTGCCGTGCATGTTGTAAATGAAGATAATCTTTACAGAGAATAAATTGTGTGTTTGTCAGGGTCGGGTGTTTGGAGGCTGGGGGTGAGGAGAGGAGGGGATGGAATTCCAAGGGAAGCAGTTGACAAGGACAGGTGTGCAGATGGCCACGTGTCCATGTGAGTGTGCTGCTTTCCGGCTTGAGCCTAGCTGTTTGCTCCGCGTGGCCTGCGGGATGAAGTCCACACCCTTTCCTGAGTGTGGCCAGTAAAACTGGCCGCTCCGGGACTTCCATGCAGGGCCGCTTCTGTGGGGGCAGTCTGATTGGAAGCGGGCGGAGGGAGGGCTCACGGACTTGATTGGCACCCGCCTGCGTAGCAGACTAAGTTTTTACTCACAGTCATTGATTTGAGGGGGCCTTGGAGGCGCTAAAGCCTTTGGACGACCCAAGTCTAAGCTGTCCCCCCTACACCACTGTCTGTGGGGCTTTTCTTTTCTCTGCCTTGTCCTCTCCTGTGCTTTCACCCGGCCCTGTGTGCTCCAGCAGCTCAGGGGTGCCATGCTGTTTCCCACCACCCTGTGCCCACCGGCAAACTCCTACTCATCCTTCAACACCCAGCTGGAGTGCACTCGGATCCACTAAGCCTCTCCAAAGGCCTGTGACCTTGGCCAAGTTGCCAAGCCACTTTTTGCTTCCATTTTCCCTTCTGAAAGATAAGACTAATAATAGTACCTACTCCACAGGAAATTAGGAAGATGAAATGCGATTCGTGCACATAAAGCTGTTGGAATACCTCTTGGCCCCAAGGAAATGCTCCCGAATGGTTCCCCATCCTCCTGCTTATTCATTTCAGGCAGAAGGGGGTGGCAGGCTCCCTCCTCTGCTTCCTGGGCACTAACATGCAAGTCCTTTACTAATAATAAAGTACAGGGAAAACCTGTAAATTCCCTGAGAAGTCTGCAGCATGGCCACAGCTGTACAGATAAGGCTGTTCCCTGTGTCAAAGGGGTTGGGTGGTGGGGTCCACAGTCACCTGTTTTAATAGTCACTCCAGGGAGTCTGTCTGAGGAAGGAGAGTCGATTAAGTGACTTAAGGGCCCCTGAGAATGTAAGACCTTTCCTGCCCACAGGAGCTTCTGTCTGCCCAGGTGCCTGGTGTGGGACGGGGAGTGGATGGGGTGAGCTGAGGGGGACTGTGGTGGAGCCAGAAATGGACCTGGTGTCCCTGCTCTTCTCCACAGCCCATCGTGGCTCTAGACCGGCTCTGCTCCCACACGAGGGCTTCGAGCGAGTCTGGGGGGCCCTCTGCCTCAACTCACTAAGAATCCTTCATTAAACTCCTGGGGAGGGGCTTCCCTGGTGGCGCAGTGGTTGCGCGTCCGCCTGCCGATGCAGGGGACGCGGGTTCGTGCCCCGGTCTGGGAGGATCCCACATGCCGCGGAGCGGCTGGGCCCGTGAGCCATGGCCGCTGCGCCTGCGCGTCCGGAGCCTGTGCTCCGCGGCGGGAGAGGCCGCAACAGAGGGAGGCCCGCGTACCGCAAAAAAAAAAAATAAATAAATAAATAAAATAAGTAAATAAATAAAAAATAAAAAATAAACTCCTGGGGAAACCAGACTTCCTGCTATCGCCAAGATCTCTCAAAATTAAGATTTATTTCAGGGCACACCTCAGGGGCATAAGGAAAAACTGTTTAAATATAATTGTACACGGCTTTAGACGTGCCAACTTTTTCGGCAGTCCTTGAACCTTGTTACATTTAAAACTTTTCATCTTTGCAAGTGCGGACCTGATGTACGTCACTTGATGTTTTGGGGTTACCTACGCCCCTGTACATGCAGGAGGAAAACATTTGAATTTGTGTTCGTTGTTGTGGTTCTCCTGTGCATAACCGATCTCAGGTGTATCTGGCTCTCTGGCTCTCGGGAGGCCAACTCGTGTCCCTCACAGCCGCCTGCCCTCGGGGCCCAGCCTCTCGCTGTTTGCGCACCTGAGCTCAGCTGTCCCTTTGAAGTGGAGGGCAGGCCTTTCATCTGCCTTCATTTTCACTTAAGGACAGCCCAGCCTTTGATCCGCTCCATTTTCCTCTTTCTTTTGCTTCTTCATGAGTCACTTGGAGGTGAGGAGAGACCTGAAGTATGGGCCCCCAAAGGCCACAACTTTTTAAGCACAATGGTTGTGTGACCTTCATATCTTAAGCAAACATGCCCCAGGGAGTCAGCCCTCCTTGGCCTCCCATTGATAAAATCCGCTCACCGGGATAATGTAAACTTAAAAGGAGAGGTCTGGGTGGGGAGGGGAGCCGAGAAGTAGAAGGAAAATGTCAACAGCACACGCCCCCAACATTTGAAGTTGTTTCATTCGGGGGACTTCCCCCGCCTTCACACTGAGCAGCAAGTGGGCGTTTTGGGTTTTGGAAACACATTAAATTCTACCTGCCGATGGAATATTTGTTTTCAGATGAACTTTTAGGACTTTCTAGATTAGTATCTAACAGTCTCTTTTCTTGGAACTTGGTGAAGATACACCAAGTTCTCCTTGGTTGGATATAGTTTTTATAAGTATCTTATAAGATTTCATAAGGAAATCAAAGATTTCCAATTAATATGAAAACCTAGGGGACAGATCTGCAGTAGTCCCTTCAGAAAGCAGCTCTCACATTCCCATATTCTTTGGTTGTGCTGTACACCGTGGCTATGCATTTTTCTTAATATGAAAGAAAAATATGTTTCGACATTAAATACTCTTTTCTATATATGAAATTAGCTGTGTGCCTCTGCAGTAAATCTCCGGGAAGTGTTTTAGTGCTGTCTCAAGCTGGTCAGTATATTGTAGACTTCAGTTTCAGTAGTCTCTTCGTTTTCAGTTGGGGAATGCAAATATCTTTTAATAATAGCTTATGCAAACTATAACTATTGAAATAAGTTTGTACGTAAAAGGACTCCAAAATATACTGGGTACTGTGAAAAAACCAACATAACTGTATGTTAGCTTGGCATCAATTTAATGAATGATGGCATGTGATAATTTTTTTAGGATTGGTTTATTTTAACATAGGGTCACTTTCATATGAGTCTGTTTTAAGTTACCATTCCAAATTTTTCTTTTATAAATATGCATTATTATTTGAGGTATTTGATAGTTGTTCTTCACAACTCAGTTGTTACCCAGAAAATATCTATTGCATGAATGTCAATTAATCATGGGTAATCAGAAGCTGTTAGCACAATCCCTGCCACTAAAACACTGGACATCAGTATTATTTTACTTCAAGAAAATTTGGTATGCTGATTTTTTTTCTCCAACAATGAAAACAATCTTATTAGAATACTACAAGTGTCCACTGACAGTGGATGTAGAAGGTTAATTAAACTTTGTTAGAGCAACCTGTGGAACTTAACATATGGAGTTATACTGCTAACTCAATCTTTATTTGCCCTCTTATATGTTGATAAGTCAGAAAAAATGTAGCTCTCCGGCTTTTTCAATTCATTTTAGTTTCTCAACTTATAAAGAAGCAAAGATCAGCGTGAGTGTTGAGGGAATGATAGGAAGAAGATGAGGGTGGCCTGTTTTGAAAGGATCAGGTGAAGGTACAGGCTGAAACACTGTCCAGTTCTCTGCTCTTCCCTAAAAATGTCCCTTGTACTGGCCTCTTGTCCCCCTCATGGGGTGTGAACATTGGTGCCCCACCCCCGAGGCATGGCTGCCCTGTCCCCTGGCTCAGGTGTGCCCATCCGAGCATCTCAGCGTCAGCAGACCACCCTTCTCTGAAGCTCTTCTTCAGCTGTGTGGGCGCTCACAGTGGCTCCGTGCAGTTGTCTGCCATCAGGTCGGAACTCTGCCTGTACTCAGAGCCCCTTATTATCTGACCCATGGATCTATTTAGCCTTAACTCTTAACCAACAGAAGAAACGAGCCCTTTGTTCCAGTTAGATTGATCTCACACACACATGAGGACGCCGTTCCTGCTTTCTGCCTTTATGTGTGTAGCTGTCCCCACCTGGAATGCCCATTCCCACCATTTCCAAGTGTCCAAAGCCTACCTGTTTTTGCAATTCCGCTCCTGACTACATTATTAGAGCTAGAATTGATATCTTCCTCATCTAAAATGTTCATAGCTTCTCTGTTTTTCTTTTTACATGTAATGAGTTTATTTTTATCTTGAAATTACTATTTGAAAGCTTTCTCCATTTTAATTCCTAATATGGTAATTATTAATAGAAATTATGTAAGCAAATGTTCTTTGTGGTCCTCGGTAATTTTTTTTTTTTTTTGTAACAGCTTTATTGAGATATGATTCGTATACCATACCGTTCACCCACTTAAAGAGCATCTCTTTTGTTTTGGCATTTACGTTCTTCCTTATGATTATTTATCACCGTGACTTAACACTCCTACTAGAACTGTGGTTCGTGAGGCAAAGACCAGATCTCGGACATTTTTGTGTTCCCCCTAGTGCTAGGCATAGTGCTACAGACATACCAGGCACTAAAATGCCTTTGAATGATCCACGTTTCCTGTTTTCTTCTGCCAGTTCTAAATTCCATACCTTCTTTAGGTGGGGACTAGATTCAGCAATTAGCGATAGATAGAAATTATGTAAGCAAATGTTCTTTGTGGTCCTCGGTAATTTTTTTTTTTTTTGTAACAGCTTTATTGAGATATGATTCGTATACCATACCGTTCACCCACTTAAAGAGCATCTCTTTTGTTTTGGCATTTACGTTCTTCCTTATGATTATTTATCACCGTGACTTAACACTCCTACTAGAACTGTGGTTCGTGAGGCAAAGACCAGATCTCGGACATTTTTGTGTTCCCCTTAGTGCTAGGCATAGTGCTACAGACATACCAGGCACTAAAATGCCTTTGAATGATCCACGTTTCCTGTTTTCTTCTGCCAGTTCTAAATTCCATACCTTCTTTAGGTGGGGACTAGATTCAGCAATTAGCAGCTAGCCTTTAAAATAAGGGCTGTTATGTCAATTTCCAGGGCGATTCGGCAGGGATGCTAGTTTCACTTAACTATCCTTTGGGGATGAGGACCATCTCAAGAAGAGAACTTGGGTGGCAGCTTTCAGAGCAAAGGATAATGCACTAGGGTTTGCCCCCGGAACTTGCCAGGTGATGGGGAGACGGCAGAGTGTTCGCAGCCTGAGTGAACAGCATGAGCGGTGTAGCCTGGGAGGAGTTCGTTTGACGGGAAAGAGGGGGGCGAGGCTAGAGGGTTGGGCTGTGGAGGTCTCCACCACCAGGTTGAGAACTGTGAGACTTTATTTCAGCAATCGAATCCATCAGGAACTTTTAAACTCTCATGGTGAAAGGCTGGGTGACCATGTTGAAGGACTTTCTGCCAAGGTATGAGGTGATGTGAGAGGGATAATTGAGAGGATGAAGTTAGTGCCAGTAGCTTTTATTCGCCCGAACTGTACAGGCTCCTAACACAGCATTATGTTTATTGAATGCCTAGTGTATTTCAGGAAGTGCAAAATATTTTTCTTTCACTGTCTTTTATGTAAAAATGCTGCGTGTCCCATGTCAGACCTGTGCCGATTCGTAATCGGTGGGAGGAGGGCGCCATGTTTTATCCAGCTTAACTCTAGTCTCTTGCAGAACAAATAAAAGGTGCTTAATAAATGAGCAGGAGATTGAGAGGGAGCGACAAGATGCTCACCCCCATATTACTATGAAAGGGAAAAGATTACTTTTTTAGGAGAGAAAATTCTGTGGGCATCACTGTAACCAAGTACTCGAGTTTAGTGGCACCTGCAGTGGGACACAGTGGCATCAGGTGCCTTTGATGTGGTGCCACGTGCTATGCACATCACTCGCGTATTCTTGCCGAAAATGTTCACCTCGAATCGAATCATGAGGAAATGATCAGGTCACCAGAAATTGTAGGGCAGTTAATTGGTCTAGATTATTTAAATACACCAACGTCACGGCAGAGGAAGAAAGACAGAAAAAGTTCCTTTAAGAAATTAAAGAGATGCAGCTATGCAGCTGCTTCCCACTAGCTATCTGTTTTGAATTTGGTAGTGTATATATGTCAGTGGTACTCTCTCACTTTGTCCCAGCTTACCCTTCCCCCTCCCCGTGTCCTCAAGTCCCTTCGTTACTTCTGCATCTTTATTCCTGTCCTGCCCCTACGTTCTTCAGAAACATTTTTTTTAGATTCCATATATACGTGTTAGCATATGGTATTTGTTTTTCTCTTTCTGACTTACTTCACTCTGTATGACAGACTCTGGGTCCATCCACCTCACTACAAATAACTCAGTTTCATTTCTTTTTATGGCTGAGTAATATTCCATTGTATATATCTGTCACGTCTTCTTTATCCATTCATCTGTCGATGGACACTCAGGTTGCTTCCATGTGCTGGCTATTGTAAATAGAGCTGCAGTGAACACTGGGGTACATGGCTCTTTTTGAATTATGGCCTTCTCAGGGTATATGCCCAGTAGTGGGATTGCTCGGTCATACAGTAGCATGCTTTGTGACCACGTAGAGGGGTGGGATAGGGAGGGTGGGAGGGAGATGCAAGAGGGAGGGTATATGGTGGTATATGTATACATATAGCTGATTCACTTTGTTATACAGCAGAAACTAACACAACATTGTAAAGCAATTATACTCCAGTAAAGGTGTTAAAAAAAAAAAGACACTGATGAAAGAAATTAAAGACGATACAAACAGATGGGGGATATACCATGTTCTTGGATTGGAAGAATCAACATTGTGAAAATGACTATACCGCCCAAAGCAATCTACAGATTCAGTGTAATCCGTATGAAACTACCACTGGCATTTTTCACAGAAGTAGAACAAAAAATTTCAGTTTGTATGGAAACACAAAAGACCCTGAATAGCCAAAGCAATCTTGAGAAAGAAAAACGAGCTGGAGGAATCAGGCTCCCTGGCTTCAGACTACTGAAAAGCTACAGTAATCAAGACAGTATGGTACTGGCACAAACACAGGAATATAGATCAATGGAACAGGATAGAAAGCCCAGAGATAAACCCATGCACATATGGTCACCTTATCTTTGATAAAGGGGACAAGAATATAGAATATACAGTGGAGAAAAGACAGCCTCTTCAATAAGTGGTGTTCGGAAAACTGGACAGCTACATGTAAAGGAATGAAATTAGAACACTCACTACCACCATACACAAAAATAAACTCAAAATGGGTTAAAGACCTAAATGTAAGGCCGGACACTATCAGACTCTTAGAGGAAAACACAGGCAGCATACTCTATGACATAAATCACAGCCACAGCCTTTTTGACCCACCTCCTAGAGAAATGGAAATAAAAACAAAAATAAACAAATGGGACCTAATGAAACTTAAAAGCTTTTGCATAGCAAAGGATACCATAAACAAGACCAAAAGACAACCCTCAGAATGGGAGAAAATAGTTGTAAATGAAGCAACTGACAAAGGATTAATTTCCAAAATTTAGAAGCAGCTCATGCAGCTCGATAACAAAAACACAAACAACCCAATCCAAAAATGGGCAGAAGATCTAAATAGACATTTCTCAAAAGAAGACACACAGATGGCTAAGAAGCACATGCAAAGCTGCTCAACATCACTAGTTATTAGAGAAGTGCAAATCAAAACCACATTGAGTTATCACCTCACACCAGTCAGAATGGCCATCATCAAAAAATCTACAAACAATAAATGCTGGAGAGGATGTGGAGAAATGGGAACACCCTTGCACTGTTGGTGGGAATGTAAATTGATTCAGCCACTATGGAGAACAGCAAGGAGCTTCCGTAAAAAACTAAAAATAGAACTACCATATGACTCAGCAATCCCACTACTGGGCATAAACCCCGAGAAAACAATACTTCAAAAAGAGACATGTGGGCTTCCCTGGTGGCGCAGTGGTTGCGCGTCTGCCTGCTGATGCAGGGGAACCGGGTTCGCGCCCCGGTCTGGGAGGATCCCACATGCCGCGGAGCGGCTGGGCCCGTGAGCCATGGCCGCTGAGCCTGCGCGTCCGGGGCCTGTGCTCCGCAACGGGAGAGGCCACAA
>NC_041231.1:9830844-9838669 GCF_002837175.3 Physeter macrocephalus
GAAGGAGAAAAACAAATACCATATGCTAACACATATATGTGGAATCTAAAAAAAAAAAAAAGGTTCTGATGAACCTAGGGACAGGACAGGAATAAAGATGCAGATGTAGAGAATAGACTTGAGGACGCGGGGAGGGGGAAGGGTAAGCTGGGACGAAGTGAGAGAGTGGCATGGACATATATACACTACCAAATGTAAAATAGCTAGGTAGTGGGAAGCAGCTGCATAGCACAGGGAGGCCAGCTTGGTGCTTTGTGACCACCTAGAGGGGTGAGATAGGGAAGGTGGAAGGGAGACGCAAGAGGGAGGGGATATGGGGATATATGTATATGTATAGCTGATTCGCTTTGTTACACAGCAGAAAGTAACACACCATTGTAAAGCAATTATACTCCAATGAAGATGTTTTTAAAAAAATATTCCACAAAATAAAATAAAATAAAGACATGCAGCAACTCCATCGACCAGTGTGTGATTCTTGATTGGATCCTGGATTCTCTCCACTACCTCCCCCCAAAAGAGATAGTTCAGTTGAGGAAATTTGAACCTGGATTGGCTATTAGATAATGATGCTATATCAACCTTAACTTTCTTGGGTGTGATGATGGTTCTGTGTCTGTGAAGGAGAGTGCCTTCACTAGTAGAAGACACTTAAAGTATTTGGCGTATGATATGATGCCTGCAAGGTACCTTAAAAATTACAGCAATTATAGTTTAAAAGGTTCATGTGTGTAGACAGACGAAATGAATCAAGGGGAAGGGAATGGGATGTTCACTTATTAAACTTTTCAGTAGCTTTAAAATTATTTTAAGAATTGGAAAAAATAAACTTAGGTACTTGGGCACTTGTCTCTTTGAGTGATAAGGCTGATAAAATCCTACTTTAACTGGCTCGTTTTGCGTCTTCACGGTGATTAGGCCCTTGGATCACGTGTGTGCCTGAAAGCCCAGTGCTGCTTTCACTCTCAGTATGGTGGAGTCTTTGAAGTTTGTGTCCTATTTTAGTCCTTGGAAAAATCACTCTGGCTTCTGAAACCAGCCCATTGAGCAGCAGTAAGTAATACAGCGGGTTGCTGCCTCTCTGTGCGTCGGCGGAATGGCTTTCTGAGATGTCGGACTTAGGATGTTTGTCATGTCCCAGTGACCTGCCGGCTTCCACGCTGGAAGGGGTTTGGAGCTGATGTGAGATTCCGTGTTTGGGGTAGGTTGGCCCATCTGTGGCCTTCAGGAGTTCATATGCCAGTTTATGTATGAATTCTGAGTTGGTTCCTGGGAGCCTCATCTTACTCCTCCAGGTCTGGACTAGAATATATTGCAGAGAACAAGACTGCCTGTCTGTCTCTTGAGAGACAGCAGCAAACACGATGGTATGGCTGAGAAATCTGTAGTTTGGGAGCTGGAGCCAGGCAGACTCCAGCCGGTGGTATCAGAAGAGGTGCTCTTGGGTGGCAGGCCGCCTTGAGATCGCATGTTGAAAGTGGAGATGACTGAATTGGTCAGGAGGAATTCTAGTGGGGGGAAAGGCGTCTGGAAACAAGCAGATGGGGGGAGCCTGTGTGTACGTGGGGGGAGGGACACGAGAGCACCTGGCACTGTGCCAAGTGTCCCGTTTAACCCTTAAGATAGATCTGGGCCTCTGTGTGGGTTCACGTGGTCCTTTTCACACACGTGGAAACAGTCACAGGCAGTCAGGTAGCTGCCCCGAGATCCCCCACTGGCTCTCGGTGGAGCAGGTTTGGAAGGTCACTGACCTGTGCTCCTGGCACTGTGTCTGATTTTCGACTAGTTGGTGGAAACTGTGCACGTGCTAACCTCTCGTGAACAGTGGGAGCGACCCTGCAGAAGGTCCTTTGCCCCCATCATTTCATCCTCTGGATGGGAGTCGTATCAAAGGATGGAATTGAACAGATGGTATAGTAACAGATGGCCCGTGCAGGGCTGGGAACTTCCTGTAAGTTTGCACTGGTTCTCACAAAAAAAAAAGCCCTCAAGGTAGATGAAGAAATAGAGGCTCGAGAGGGACGGAGAGATTTTGCCGAGATCACACCTTTGATCCGAAAGCCCACGACGTCTCTGTGCACTGGGCCAGCGTGGTCGGGGACCCAGAAACGAGTCACGGGGCCGCACTCTGACCACGCGCAGGTGCGACAAAGAGGAGTGGGACCCAGGCAAGCCCGAGGGTAGCCAGGGTGTGAGAAGTCCATTCTAGAGGGTCAGTGTGATGGGAGGTCAGAGGAAGGAAAGTTTAGTTTTCCAATCTCTCCTTCCATGCCCCAAACTCTCTCTCTTCTTCCTCCTTCAGTGGTCAGTGACTGATTCTTAGGTTCATCCCTCCCAGGGCCTCTGGCCCCGGTCATACCCTCTAGAATTCCCTTAAATTTAAGAATGTTTTGACAGTGCCGATACTAGCCTGTTACCTTAGATGTTTAACCTGTTGCATGCCAAAGGGCTGGAAGAGGGGGTTGCTTAGGGTGTTTTTACCCACTTATGCAAGACCTTGAAGAGGTGGTACCTTCCCCAGGTGGCTGTCCTGTTGAAGAGGTTAGGACAGCCTCTTTCTTGCTTCGCGTCATTCAGCAGTTCCTTCTATAGGCTCTACTCGAAAGAAAGTCGAGTCCCCGGCGGAGTGCCTGATTCCAGTACCACCTGCAGACACTTTGCGTTCATAATTCTCCTCTTTTTTATTAACAGCAACATGTTACAAAAATAGATTTGCTAGTAAACATAGTGAAGAATTTCCGGCGGGCTTAGAGAGTCTTTTCCATTAAGGAGGGTTCTGTGCACTTGGCATCCAAGGTACTTGAACTGCTCGTATCTCCTTGGGGTTCACAGGTCATGTGTCAGTGCTGGGGCCTCAGACAGGGACATGTGAGGGCGTGTGACTCACTGTACTGATGTTCTAACATCCAGGCAGACACCATACAGTAAAAGCAGGGCTTGTACTTTGAGACTCAGCTTCTCTGATTTACTCTGAACCCTCTGCAGCTCCCGTCAGAGCCACAGTCTGGGGTTCGAGGACCAAGAACAGAAGCCGGTGTGGTTACTAGGTCTGGCTCAGGAAACCAAGGATGCGAACGGGTGTTCAATCCTGTTAAATCCCAGTTATGATTTATGAAGCCAAAACCCAACCTAACACTGAGATCTGTGGCTCTTTAGCCTGATTATCTCACTGTCAGGTACCTGAAATTTTCTTTAAGCTGAGATGATATATATGTGGTATATATGTATAGATGATATAGATAGTAAGATTATTTTGAGTTCTCTTACTTTGTGATCATTTCACCCAGGTTAGTATTACATAATCTATGAAGATACAGTTCAGGTATAAGGTGAACTCAGTAGGGTAAATGAGATTGCACGGATTTTTTTTTTAAACCCTGAGCACAACACAGTTATTTTAAATGATGTAGAACTTGCTAATTCAATGAATAGCAACATATGGATGCGAATATAACAATTTTTAATTTATTTTAAAATATTCTCAGTTAGTGCTTTTTGATATCAGATTAACCTTTCTCTTCACCTTATTAAAACATCTTAGTGTGTATTTAGAATGTATATTGGGAATTTATAGACATCTTACCGTTTCTTTGGGATTGTCTTTTTTACCCTTTCTCCTCTTGCCCCTGGAGAATTACAGGTGTTTAAAACCATTAGGAACTGTCTACACTGTCCACCCCGGCGTGCCGGCAGCTTCGGCGCTGTCTGGGAGCTGCCTGGGTGAGACCCCCGCCTGATCTCCTCAACCCTCCCCTTCACCTGTGCTTTCCAGAGAGAGCCCTGGTCTCTCCTGTGCGTTTGTTCTCGCCGAGACACAGCCTGAGTCTCTCTGCACTTTTCCTGGTACTGAGCCAGGGCTTCCCTTGCTCTCTTTGCCAGCCCACGGGTCTCGTCCCCTCCTGGGCAGGTTCTAATCTGGAAGTGGCCTCCAGGCGTTAAATTGCTTCCATTTCTCCACTTACATGAGGTACCTAGAATAGTCAAATTCATAGAGTCGGAAGAGTACATCGGTAGATGCCTGGGGCCGGGGGTTGGGGGCGGGGGAATGGAGAGTTAGTGTTTAATGGGGACAGAGTTTCAGTTTGGGAAGGTGAAAAATTCAGGAGATGGATGATGGTGAGAGCTGTACAACAATGTGAATGCACTTAGTGCCACTGAACCCTACAGTTAAATAAGGTTAAAATAGTATGGTTTATATTATGTGACTTTTACCACAATAAAAAAACATTTAAAAAAAAAATTGCTTCCATCTCAACCAGTCCCACTAGATTAGGTCGGTCAGGACAGACCAAGCGGTGGAAGCTGTTTGGTCCCAAAGTGAAGAGCTTTATCCTTTGTGTCAGACCCAAGTTTCAGCCCTGACCCTGCCTTCCCTGCTTCCTCCCTTTCTTCCCTCCTTGTGTTACTTACCTGGGGCTGTGGGATCATAGTAGCCCAGAGTGGGGGCTCACACAGCAGGCATCTGTTCTCACAGTTTTGGAGGCTGGACTTCGAGATCAAGGTGTTGGCAGGGTTGGTTTCTCCTGAGGCCCCTCCTCTTGGCTCGTAGATGTCCATCTTCATGTTTCCGTGGTCTTTCCTCTGTGTGTGTACTTGTCTGTGTCCCAATCTCCTCTTATAAGGACACTGGTGCGATTGGATTGGGGCCCACCCATAGGACCCCGTCTCTACCTACAGTCACATTCTGAGTACTGGGGTTAGTATTGCAACCTGTGAATTTGGGGGGCACAGTTCAGTGCACAGGTCCCCCGTCCTGCCCTCACCCTGCACCCCTCCTCTTCCTCTCCCTTCCCTTCCACTCTCTGTCCTGCTTCCTCCCTTCAAGTGTCTTCTTCCTGCTGCTTTTCCTTAACCTGCAAAGCATCCTGCACAGCTAGAAAGATATGAAAGCTGGGAAATCGAAATGCCAGGTTTCTCCTTCCAGCCCTTCTATTAATCAGCTTTGTGACTTGAGCTAGTCACCCATTATTATTATTTTTTTTAATATTTATTTATTTTGCTGCATCGGGTCTTAGTTGTGGCACGCAGGCTCTTTGTTGCCCGACCAGGGGTCAAATTGGCATCCTCTGTGTTGCAAGATGGATTCTTAACCCACTGGACCACCAGGGAAGTCCCTTCACCCATTCTTGAAACCCTCATTTCCTTGGCTGCAGGATGGGAGTTATTCTTCCCCTCTTCCCTTATAGAACTATCGTCAGGAAAACCCAGAATACCAGCTCGGATTTTTAAATGCTTTTAAAGTAAAATATGCTGATATAAGATAGAAGAAAGCTCTGACAAAGTGTAATGTCTCCAAGATTATCTGGAGTACTTGAAATTCTAATTAAAACAGTGTGTGTTTCAACTCCACAAGTTTTACTGTGGTGTTGTTATCCTTAATTATATTATTAGCAGTCAGTCATACAGGTTGTGGGTTTTTTTGTTTTTTTTTCCCTCTCTCAACAATCTCATTGTTGCTCTAAAGAAAAGGTGAGAGCTGCTGAAACCAAGCTCAGTTCGGGGGTCTGGCATAGCGTCCCCTGAGCCCCCTGACCCTGGCTGACTGGACAAGAGTGACCTTTAGCTGAGGTTTGGCCTCCAGATGTATGATCGGGCTGCGGGTTTAGAGCCGTGAGTCTGGGGTGACAGTGGGGAGGGCACCCCAAGCGGAGGTGGGAGGGGGGCTCCGTCACTGAGTTGGAGAGTCCATGGAATCCTTGTGCTGCTGGCAGACGCTACGTCACATCTTTTATCTCTGCTGGCTCTCCTGGGTTTCATCGTATTGCGTAACAGCCTTCCTTTTTAGAAAAAAGAAGAAAGTCAAGAATAGCCACAAGTTGGACTGTTTGAAAGAGGTTGACTTCTCTGTCTTCTCCCCAGCTGCTGGTCCGTGAGACAAAGAAGTATTCTTTGAAAGAAAATGAATAGGCCCCCGGCTGCCGGGGCTTGTGAGATGGGAGATGGGTTGTGAAATGTAGAGTGCATTTGTTTTATCAGGTGCTCCCCTGCCAGCAGGGTGATGTCAGTCTGTAGCCCTGGGCTGTGGTCAGACAGGAGACGGATCCCATTGCTGGGCAGCTGGCTTGGGGGACTGAGCCGTGGTTTTACTTCTTTGGTTTAGGTTTAGAAACAATAAAAGGGGTGAGGAGGAGAGTAGAACATATAATCTTGGACACAGCAGAGATTTAAATTGTGGCAGAAAACTCTCCGTTGGGCAAGACATAGAGATTTTTGTGAAAAATCCTTAGAAGTTATAGCAAGAGACCCCTTAGTATAGCTGTCCCTTCCCCTTTCCCATAAACACAGACATTGTCATTTCAGCCTTGTGCTGTCTAACCTCCATAAAACGACAATAAATGCCCTTATTTTGATTCATTTCCCCCCGAGTCATGCCCGCCTTAAGTGCAGCCACAAATCCCCGTCTGGCCTTTGGCCCACAGAGCTGATGGAGGCGTTGTGACGGTGGTTGAGACCGGTACTGACACCGCCCCTGCTTTGTCCCGGGACCCGTCTGTCCCTCTGAAACTGGATCAGTTGTCTCCGCTCCGTGGTGAAGGTCTTAGTCTCCGCCATTCAGCTCAGTAAAAAACTGGACAGGTACATGTAAAAATATGAAATTAGAACACTCCCTAACACCATACACAAAAATAAACTCAAAATGGGTTAAAGACCTTAAATGTAAGGCCAGACACTATCAAACTCTTAGAGGAAAACATAGGCAGAACACTCTATGACATAAATCACAGCAACATCCTTTTTGACCCACCTCCTAGAGAAATGGAAATAAAAACAAAAATAAACAAATGGGACCTAATGAAACTTAAAAGCTTTTGCACAGCAAAGGATACCATAAACAAGACCAAAAGACAACCCTCAGAATGGGAGAAAATATTTGCAAATGAAGCAACTGACAAAGGATTAATATCCAAAATTTATAAGCAAATCATGCAGCTCAATAACAAAAAAACAAACAACCCAATCCAAAAATGGGCAGAAGAACCAAATAGACATTTCTCCAAAGAAGATACACAGATCGCCAACAAACACATGAAAGAATGCTCAACATCATTAATCATTACAGAAATGCAAATCAAAACGACAATGAGATATCATCTCACACCGGTCAGATTGGCCATCATCAAAAACTCTAGAAACAATAAATGCTGGAGAGGGTGTGCAGAAAAGGGAACCCTCTTGCACTGCTGGTGGGAATGTAAATTGATACAGCCACTATGGAGAACAGTATGGAGGTTCCTTAAAAAACTACAAATAGAACTACCATACGACCCCGCAATCCCACTACTGGGCATATACCCTGAGAAAACCATAATTCAAAAAGAGTCATGTACCAAAATGTTCATTGCAGCTCTATTTACAATAGCAAGGACATGGAAGCAACCTAACTGTCCATCAACAGATGAATGGATAAAGAAGATGTGGCACATATATACAATGGAATATTACTCAGCCATAAAAAGAAATGAAACTGAGTTATTTGTAATGAGGTGGATAGAACTGGAGTCTGTCATACAGAGTGAAGTAAGTCAGAAGGAGAAAAACAAATACCGTATGCTAACACATATATATGGAATCTAAGAAAAAAAAATGTCATGAAGAGATTAGTGGTAGGACAGGAATAAAACACAGACCTACTAGAGCATGGACTTGAGGACATGGGGAGGGGGAAGGGTAAGCTGTGACGAAGTGAGAGAGTGGCAGGGACATATATGCACTACCAAATGTAAATTAGATAGCTAGTGGGAAGCTGCCGCATAGCACAGGGAGATCACCTCTGTGCTTTGTGACCACGAGAGGGGTGGGATAGGGACGGTGGGAGGGAGGGAGA
>NC_041231.1:9838846-9842961 GCF_002837175.3 Physeter macrocephalus
CAACTCGGTGCCATGTGACCACCTAGAGGGGTGGGATAGGGAGGGTGGGAGGGAGGGAGACGCAAGAGGGAAGAGATATGGGAACATATGTATATGTATAACTGATTCACTTTGTTGTAAAGCAGAAGCTAACACACCGTTGTAAAGCAATTATACTCCAATAAAGATGTTAAAAAAAAAAAGTCAAGTCTGTGCTTTGTGGACGACATTGTATTTATCTCAGGCTTCAGTTGACTAAGGACAACTTTCTCGTAGCATTGGAATAAGTAAATGAAGCCGGGACACTGGGACTGAGAAGGGTGCTTGGTTTTTAACTAAATCTCCTTCAATTATGAGGTGAGCTCTGTTAGTCAGGAGTTCTTAGTTGAACCAGCCTTTGCTCCCACCATGTCAAGGGTGTCCTGTAAAAGTTGGCTATATCTCTATCAACCGCCTTTGGAAGATGGACCTTATGGAGAATGTAGATTTGAGAGCCAAAGGTAGGCCTTCAGGATGAGCTAATGGAAGCACTGAATTTTACAAATGAAGAAATCAAGGCTGAAGAGACAGGTGCTGTTCTGAAGGCCCTCCAGTCAGGTTCTGTATTGGGTCCAGTCTAAGATGAACCACTGTGTCATGTCTGCCAAAGAAAAACAGTCCTATCAAAATATGCCACTTGATGATAGACAAACTTCAGTTTTAGCTATATTATAATGTAGGAAATAAGGAGTCTTAGAAGCTTTTAAATATGGCAAGAATGGGATTCTGAAACGAGGCTGCAGATTCCTGGGTCTCAGCGCTCTGCCTTGGTCTCTCTTCTCCCACTCCATTTCTGACTTTGAAAGCAGGATTTTCCTTCTGATATTTCAGCAGAATCATTATATAGCACATCATAAAGCTAAGCGGTTTTCTTTCTCTCTGTTAAACTTTTTTTTAATTGAAATTAATATATGCTGATTCTGGTGAAATCTTGGGCCCAAATCCTTGCTCATCTTCAAAATTGGGAGAAACACTTAAGGAATATTTTTGATCCATATACTAGAACTGCTGCCATGACTAAACACAGCAATTAAGTAAATTTTTTGTATCCATGAGGCATCGTTCTTCAGCTCACATAACCTGGGTAAGATTATCTTCTGTTAAAAAGGCCAAATACATTTTAAAAGTTGAGCCTCTTTAGTTATAATTGTAACTTAAAAAAAAAAAGTTAAATTGACAATTGTAGCTAAAGCCAACTCGAGAAACTTAAAATACTGGCTCCCTCCGCTCCAACTGCCTCCTCTCGTTTGTTCTTGACAAAGAAAGATCATTTCTCCTTTTTCAATTACCAAACCATTGTGAGATTTAGAATACACATGAGCACAAAAGAAAGAAGTCTTTTATACACCAAGATAAGTTCCTTTTGGTGTGTATTTTTTTTCCTTCCCTGCTTGTGGTCAGGGTCTGTATAAGTTTCATCATTTGTTTTTCTGACAGCACTTTGCACAGCCTTTGGCATGTAATAGACACTCAAACACAATCTGATTAAAAGCTGAGCTGGAGCTTAATAGGACTCTGATGAATCCAAGTGTCTACATAACCTCAAGCACTTCTGCTTTGATTTGTTTTAACTTGATAAATATTTAGAAAATTATCTGACTGACAGAGATATAGCTATAATAACAAAAGGTTTATTTTTATTTCAGGGAAAATTAATGGATGCTTGTTCTTATTTAACAGTTAATTGTGGAAAAACCTGAGAGAGAAAAGGATCTCATAATACTGGGATCTCCTTTCATCTACTTATAAATACAGCTTTATTGAAATATAATTCACATTACTGTACAATTCACCCATTTAAAGTATACAATTCAGTGGATTTTAGTGTATTCACAGAGCTATGCAACCTTCACCACAATAAATTTTAGAACATTTTCTTATCACCCGCAAGAGAAACCCTGCTCTCAGTAGCAGCCATGTCCCACCCCTCACTTCTCCCAGCCCCCAGCAACCACTAATCTACTTTCTGTCTCTATGCATTTGCCTTTCCTGGACGTTCCATAAAATGGAACCCGATGGTATGCGGGCTTTTGTGTTGGCTTCTTTCACTCAGCATACTGTTTTCTGGGTTCATCCATGTCGTAGCATGAACCAGTACTTCATTTCTTCTTGTAGCTGAATAACATTCTAGCGTATGGATATACCACATTTTTTATATCTGTTCATTGTTGATGGATATTTGGGTTTTGGGCTATAATGAATAATGCTGCTATGAACATTCATGTATAAGTTTTGTGTGAGTATATGTCTTCATATCTTTTGGATATATACCTGGGAGAGTAGTTGCTGGGTCTGTGTTTAACCATTTGAGGAACTGCCCCAAGTGGTTTTCCCCAGCACCTGCACCTTTCACATTTGCTCCAGGAAGACACGAGGGTTCTAATCTCTCCACATCCTCAGCACTTGTCCTCTGTCTTTTCATCCTAGCCCTCCTCGTGGCTGCGAGGTGGTGTCTCATTGTGGTTCTGTTTTGTGTTTCCCTGACGTCTAGTGCTGTTGAAGATCTTTCTTTGTGCTTCTTGGCCATTCTCTTCTTTGGAGAAAGTTCTTGTCAGGTACTTTCCTATTTTTAAATCGGGTTCTCTTTCTATTGTTGAGCTGTAAGAGTTCTTTATGTAAATATATCCTTAAATAGATCTTTAAAAATTCCTTATTCTACATTATCTTTGATTTTTAACAGACCTCAAAACTCTATAACCTGGGCACCCCTTGCCTCATTTACTCATTGTCAGGGTATACTAGCCATCTGCTGCATGGAATATATTGTGCTCTGTGTTCTAAGGATAGTAAATGAATAAAATGTCCCTTACTTCAAGGGGCACAGAACAAAGTGGGAAGGGAAGGGCCACAGTGATAAATTTCTTTGGGTATTCAGGAAAAGAGATGACTTTCAGATTGAGGAATCAAGGAAGGCAACCTGGCGGAGGTGGCATTTTAAGTGGCCTTTGCAGGATGTGTAGGATTCAACACAAGAAGATTAGGGGAAGAACCTGAGTAAAGATCTTTAGTTCTCTGTGGAATGGTGACTAGTCTAGTTTAACTTTTAGGACTGAAATTTTCAGAGCTTAGAAAGAGGAATACTGGGAACACAGATCAGAAACATAGCTGGGACCAGATGTTGACTTTGTATGCTGCAGCAGTCTGGATAGTGTTTTATCAGTGACTGGCAAGCTCCTGGCTGTTTGGGTAAGGATGGGGTGATGTTCTCACAACGGAGCCTTGGAAGGCTGTGTCTACAGAAGGTGTAGGATGAATTGGGGGGTGGGGTGATTGAAGGCAGCGCTGCTGTGTTTCTCTCTTGGAAACTGACACATGCATTAGAAGACAAGAAGGAACTCCTGGGAAAATTATTTAATCTTGTGGTTTCCAAATTTATTTGACCATGGATTCACTTTTATTTATTTATTTATTTATTTATTTTATTTTATTTTTTTTTGTGTGGTATGCGGGCCTCTCTCTGCTGCGGCCCCTCCCATTGCGGAGCACAGGCTCCGGACGCGCAGGCTCAACGGCCATGGCTCACGGGCCTAGCCGCTCCGCGGCATGTGGGATCCTCCCAGACCGGGGCGCGAACCCGGTTCCCCTGCATCGGCAGGCGGACGCGCAACCACTGCGCCACCAGGGAAGCCCTATTTATTTTTTTTACATACAAGATCTGAGGTGCGTACTTTGGGTTTTGATGTCTTAGTTCAGTATTTCACAAGTAATAATTTCATAGTAAATGTTGGTTGGTTGGTTGGTTACTTAATTGATTACAGGATTGTGGACCATAGAATTGGGTCTGAAGGAATATGAGATATTAGCTAGTCTGTCCCCTGGTTGGATGGAGGCCCGGAGGGGGTAAGTGCGTGCCCGTATTTGCCTGTTTATAAATAAAGGGAGGGTATCCCACAGGTGCCTTGACTCCCAGAACAAATGTACTCCTCGGGCTTCCCTGTTGGCGCAGTGGATAAGAATCTGCCCGCCAGCGCAGGGGACACAGTTTCGATCCCTGGTCCGGGAAGATCCCACATGCCGCAGAGCAACTAAGCCTGTGCGCCACAACTACTGAGCCTGTGCTCTAGAGCCCGTGAGCCACAACTACTGAAGCCCGTGTG
>NC_041231.1:9843376-9852551 GCF_002837175.3 Physeter macrocephalus
AGAGCGGCCCCCGCTTGCCACAACTAGAGAAAGCCCTCGCACAGAAACGAAGACCCAACACAGCAAAAATAAATAAATTAATTAATAAACTCCTACCCCCAACATCTTCTTTAAAAAAAAAAAATGTACTCCTCAGTTTCACTAAAATAATTTTAACCTTGTTTTGCTACGTACACACTGACAACAGCAAATCCTGCTCTGTGATGCCCGCCGTTGGGCCAGGGCCCTCTCCAGGGGGGCCCGGAGATGAATGAAGGCATGTAACTGAGCAGACCTGCCTGCCCTTCTAACTGTGGCTCTTTTCCTTCTGCCCCTGGTTCCTTTGTGCTGAGCCATGTGTGGGGCTTGCACAGTGTTTAGGAGGAGGTGTTAGCCTGATAGGCAGAGGGCATGGTTCTTGCTACAGTTAACCTGTTGGTGTGTGACCCCGAGTAGGTGACTCCATCTGTCACACGAGGGAATCCAGCACTAACGTCATGCGTGTCCCCATCATCTCTAGAGGAGCTCCCCTTCCCCCCAGGGGAGGAGGACCACCTGTGGTTCCTTCCTGGGTCCTTTACCTGCCAGGTTACCAATCTCCAGTGTTTTCAAAGGAGTCCTGTGGACTTTTTCTGCCAGACACCAGCAATTCAGTCTTAAGATAAGCAGTGCCTCCATTTGATGAACTTAAATGCAAACAAGCCAAGAACTTGTACGAGGATGGAAATTGGGGAGTGAAGCAGGAATGTTATCCTTACCCCAAGAGTTTTGCTCTTCACGTAACACCAATTGCTTGTGGAATGAGTGACTCTTCCTTTTTGGGGTGATTCGACTTCGTTGATGTGGTGGTGATTTTCCATGGCAACTGTCATTGCCTCACATCTGGCATCTGATGAAATGGCTCCCAAAGCCCAGGGGTCCACACAGAGTACTCCTCATCCCACTTATCCTGCCAAGGATGTGGAGAAACACTGGGTGGAGGGTGCGCTGGCGCTGTGCCTTGTGGATGAGGCTTGATTTGCAGTTGTTGCGTTTCTCAGGGTATCACCAGGGCTCCTCCGGAAGTTAACCGGGTTACTGATGCTCTGGAGAAGGAGAGAATGAGAAGGAGGGGCAGATTTCAAAAGGATATTTTCTAATTTATTAAGGTACGGAGAGTAGCACTGCTGTTTGTTTGTTTAAATCAAAAATGACTTAATCGGAAGTAGAGGTCAACCAAAATCCTACTGAGTTTCTGAGTGTAGCAGCCTAGCATAGGGCTTGTTTTTTAGGTATTTCATTTAAAATGGAAAGTTCCAGTTTGCTCTGGGGCCAGAATCCTTAAAAGAAATCCTGACTGGAGGTGTATTATGGGTGACTGTATATTTGCTAGTTTATATCTTGCTGACTAAATTGGCAAAATTTTTATTTTTCCTGGTAAACATTAAGAAGACACTTTTCCCTCCTTTCCCTAACAAAATCGTATTTGTTATATGTGTGTGAAGCAAACGGCTGTTAAAACTGTCCACCCATTCTGTGATGATATGAAAATTAGTGGTGGCGAACAAAGATTTCCTTTCTTAGGTACCACAGGCCTCAGATGAAGTCGACTTTATCCTAATGTGACTCTCAAATGGTGACCAAGTGGAAACAAAATTGGTCAGGCCTTAGAGGCCAACATGAAAAGCACAACAAACAGGTTATTATTTGTGAAAATTTTAGGTACTCACCCCCCCATGACTTAGAAAGCTTGATGTTTTCTCTTAAAGTAACTCTTACTCTTGCTTATAAATTTTAGAAAGTATATAACCATTCTTGTAATGAAAGGTTATGCTTATTTTAATTCATAACAAGGCACAAAGTTATCTCTTCGCACAAAGCCTTTCTAAAACAGGAATGAGAAACAGCAAGATGTGGAATCAGATCAAAATATGAACTCTGATTGTGAGTGTCTGACTTTGAAAATGTTTTGAGAACAGCACATGTGCATTAAGCTGGTGACAAATTATCCACAGAAACTTAGTGCTGATAATAATCATATATTTTTTTTTTTTGAGTTACGCGGGCCTCTCACTGCTGTGGCCTCTTCCGCTGTGGAGCACAGGCTCCGGACGCGCAGGCCCAGCGGCCATGGCTCCCGGGCGCAGCCGGTCCGCCGCATGTGGGATCTTCCCGGACCCGGGCACGAACCCGTGTCCCCTGCATCGGCAGGCGGACTCCCAACCACTGCGCCACCAGGGAAGCCTAATCATCATATTTTTAACATGCCATTTTTAGTGTATCGTAAGAATAAAATATGTATTTCCCATTTAAACAATGTATTTTTGTTTGTTTTAACGTTGGGGGCAAACGTGAACTATTAACCCATAAATTTTCCTCATTCTTAAAAAAAAATAACATACAAAAGACATAATAAAAGTGTAACAGGCAAGAAAAGTGAGTTTAGTGGTTTGATGAACCCGCGGTTGGGTCATCATACTCTTACAGGTATGCAGTTGAATACCCACAAATCAAAAGACCTCTGTTGTTTTCAATTAACTTTTGAGATGGTTTATGGTTGATACTCCCTCCGTCCCCAGTTACTTTATTGCAACTTTTTATTTTAAACTCTCCCCTGAAGCGTTATTGAAGGAATGGTAGGTATGTGAAGTGATGGAGGTGTTAGCTCTGGTGGTAACGTTTTGCAATATATAAGTGTATCAAATCAACACGTTGTTCACCTTAAACTGACACAATGATGTATGTCAGTGATATCTCAATAACGCTGGGGGAGAAAAGAGCGACTGTGCTGGGAAACCGTGTTTATGTAGAAGGGCTCACGCTTGGCAGCTCCCCGGGGCCCGGGCACGTTTTGAGAATGGCAGCCCGTCCCGTTGCCAGAAACTTTCCCCCGGGAGTCGTTTTGCGAGGGGCCGGGGTGGGGGCGTGTCTCCTGCTTGGTGACAAGTGTGTGTCTCCCTGTCTCTGCTCAGGTGAAGCTGCTCTCAGGGGGGAGCCCCGGCTGCAGACCCTGCCCGTGGCCTCGGCCCTCACTAGTCACCGCACGGGGCCCCCGCCCATCAGTCCCAGCAAGAGGAAGTTCACCGTGGAGCCCGGCGACGACGAGCTGGACTGCGAAAGTGACCATGCTTCCAAGATGAGTCGCATCTTCGCCCCCCACCTGTAAGTGCCCCCCCCGAAGCGGGTCCTGGGCCACGGTTCTCTTGCCACTGTGCCGCCGGCTCGGAAGGGGAGAGGTGCGCGCTCCTCCCCCGCCAGGAGCGGGCATTAAACCGGTGTTCATAACGCCAGGAGAGGCGACCTCTCATCTCCTTCGCAGGCCCAGCGGCCATGGCTCCCGGGCGCAGCCGGTCCGCCGCATGTGGGATCTTCCCGGACCCGGGCACGAACCCGTGTCCCCTGCATCGGCAGGCGGACTCCCAACCACTGCGCCACCAGGGAAGCCTAATCATCATATTTTTAACATGCCATTTTTAGTGTATCGTAAGAATAAAATATGTATTTCCCATTTAAACAATGTATTTTTGTTTGTTTTAACGTTGGGGGCAAACGTGAACTATTAACCCATAAATTTTCCTCATTCTTAAAAAAAAATAACATACAAAAGACATAATAAAAGTGTAACACGCAAGAAAAGTGAGTTTAGTGGTTTGATGAACCCGCGGTTGGGTCATCATACTCTTACAGGTATGCAGTTGAATACCCACAAATCAAAAGACCTCTGTTGTTTTCAATTAACTTTTGAGATGGTTTATGGTTGATACTCCCTCCGTCCCCAGTTACTTTATTGCAACTTTTTATTTTAAACTCTCCCCTGAAGCGTTATTGAAGGAATGGTAGGTATGTGAAGTGATGGAGGTGTTAGCTCTGGTGGTAACGTTTTGCAATATATAAGTGTATCAAATCAACACGTTGTTCACCTTAAACTGACACAATGATGTATGTCAGTGATATCTCAATAACGCTGGGGGAGAAAAGAGCGACTGTGCTGGGAAACCGTGTTTATGTAGAAGGGCTCACGCTTGGCAGCTCCCCGGGGCCCGGGCACGTTTTGAGAATGGCAGCCCGTCCCGTTGCCAGAAACTTTCCCCCGGGAGTCGTTTTGCGAGGGGCCGGGGTGGGGGCGTGTCTCCTGCTTGGTGACAAGTGTGTGTCTCCCTGTCTCTGCTCAGGTGAAGCTGCTCTCAGGGGGGAGCCCCGGCTGCAGACCCTGCCCGTGGCCTCGGCCCTCACTAGTCACCGCACGGGGCCCCCGCCCATCAGTCCCAGCAAGAGGAAGTTCACCGTGGAGCCCGGCGACGACGAGCTGGACTGCGAAAGTGACCATGCTTCCAAGATGAGTCGCATCTTCGCCCCCCACCTGTAAGTGCCCCCCCCGAAGCGGGTCCTGGGCCACGGTTCTCTTGCCACTGTGCCGCCGGCTCGGAAGGGGAGAGGTGCGCGCTCCTCCCCCGCCAGGAGCGGGCATTAAACCGGTGTTCATAACGCCAGGAGAGGCGACCTCTCATCTCCTTCCGACGCATGTGTGCGGCCGTTCGAGTGTGTTCCCCGGAGGAGCTCCCTTTCCCCAGGGCGGCTTGGGGACGTGGCCTGGAAGCCTTGGCTTCTCTGGCCTGGTCCCTGCCGGCTGCCCGCGCGGGAGGCCGGTCCCCACCGAGTGTCCCTAGGGGCCGGGGCAGTGGCCGAAGGGGCGAGCGCCGGGCCGCCGCTGTGCAATGCTGGCTCAGCTGTGCACCCGGAGAGGTCGCTGTGCAGCCGCAGCTGTGTGTGCCACGGTGGGGAGGGCGCTTTTCGTGCCGCGGATGCGGGGCTGCTCCGCGCGCAGAGGAGCGGTGCCCGCGCGGCGGCCCTGCTCGTCCGTCGCCGCCCGCGCCTGCGGCCTCCGCGCGAGTGGCTTCGACTCCCTGCGCCTCAGTGTCCTCCTTTGCCGAGATGAAAGTTCTGTGACCCGCTGCGGCATCCCCACGTTTGTATTGGGAAACCGGTGCGCCGTGTCTGGGCTCCCGCGTTGTGTGTCTCACGCGCACGCCTCGCGGAGGGAGCGGATGCTTCTTCGGGGGTCAGGCGGCCTCGGGGACCCCCAGGCAGCTGCGCGGGGAGGCTGGCCTGGCGGGTGGGCGGCCGGTGGGTCGTCTGGGGTCTTGGCAGAGGGCGGAGGCCGCCCTGACTGCTGGAAGGAGCGGCGCTGTCTGGCTGGCTAAAAGGCCCTGCTCCTCTCTCCTCCGCACACGTGAGTTAATGTGTAGTGATTACTCAGGATGCTCGGCCATCCCCAGTTCTTCCGAGGATGCTGCCGTTCCTGGCAGGAACGTGGAGCTCATAGCCCAGGCTCCTCACTGGAGGCGGGGACCTAGCACGGTTCGAGGGGGCCGATCGCGCCAGCAGCCCTCGGCATTGCCGGCATTCCAGCGCGCTGGCCTGTGTGTGTAGTCATAAGACATACTGACAGCGCTATTTATCTATCCTCAGTAAATCACTGTAGTGTTAGTCAGAGGCTGAGCCTGCAGTCTGGAGCCCTGGAATTTGCTACCATCAGGAATCCAGCAACAAGGCTCTGCAAAACAATGACCTCTCGCAAAAAGGGAGAGGCTCATAATTTAGATCCTGGGCGTCCAACTGTTCAGAGTTCATTCTTTTGTTACTAGGAATCTCTGCCTCTCTCCAAACCCAAATAAGAGACATTTGGTCCTTTTTTTTTTTTTCCTTTTCTCTCTCTCTCTCCTTTTTTTTTTTTTTTAAATGAAGAAAGGGGGAGGTGGCTCTGGGATAGTAGGTTTTGTGATCAAACATGCCTTAGTTTAAAGGCCAGTTCTGCCACGTACCATCTTTGTGGCCTTGGACAATCTCTTAATTTATCTGGGCCCGATATCCTTCTCTGTAAAATGGCAGTGCTGACAGTTCATGTATAGAGCTATTGTGAGCAGTAGAGTGGAAATATGCAAGGAGCTGGGCACAGTACAATACTCAGTTGATGATAGTTACTGCTTTTATTATTAATGAGTCCATTATTCAGATACTGGTAATGACAGGGAATAAGAGCACTGTTACAGTGACTGTAACGTTTGAAAGTCATAATGTCTGGGTTAACATCCCAGCTTCCTTATCTTTCAATGGGAGTAACAGTGGTTCCTTCCTCAAAGGATGATGGTTAGTGCTCAGTGCAGTGCCTGGCAGATATAATAAGCAGAGCTTTCGTCATTATTAGTATTATTAGAATGCGGAAGCATTTAGAGGATGATTTTGTAACTCCTTGGGTGGTTACAGATGTGACCTCGACGCACAGATCTGTGATGACACTGTAAGTAGTTTAAAGTGTAAGTAATAGAAATAGAATTGCAGAGTTCACGTGCAGCTCACAATGGATGTTGTCATGCACAGGTTTAGAAAAACAGGAGCGGAAGCACCCCCTGGGCCAACTCCCTGGACTCAGAGAGGAAAGGTGGGCAGTGTCACTTGTTCGCCGCAGGTTAATTCCTCATCGCAGTAACGTTACCGATGTTTCCACGTGTGTTCTCTAAGCGCTGAATGACCGGTTTCACAGGCAGGTTTAAAAGATGCTGCACCTCTTACTTCTTCATGGGTTAGGGTACTTAAAGTGCACTGTCTGATTTGATGAAGTGTTTCCTATTTGCACTATAGTGTGTCCCCTCCTTTTTATTGAAGATATCCGAGAAACCTTCTATACTAAATTACAGATTCATATGAAGAGGGTCTCAGAGGTGCATGCTTTGGCTGCATTTCACTATAACCATCATATTGAGATATTTTCCGGTAGAGAGATGGAGAGGTTGAGCCAGGGTGGGAAGCTACAGAGTATGACTAACTTTCATTTGATTTGATTCGGGGAGGAGGGGGAGAGAGAAGAGGTTTGCCTAGTGGTTTCTCCGGAACTTGGAAATTGAGGATTCCTGGGTCATTTGAACTCTTTATTTTCTTATTGAAAGGGTGACCCTGAGAAATTTTTTTTTGTTGTTCCCTAAGTGTTAAGCACATGAATGTCTTATTTGGGAGTTGAAAAGTACTCTATCTGCCATAGAAATAAAGTAGATTAAGGTATGAGGCAAGGGGTAGAGTGGGATTCGTCTTGTGGAAATGTCAGTAAGTAATTTTTTCTGTGACGTTGGTATTCAAGTGTGATCTGGTGAGGAAGAGCTCTCCCTTCCCCCGTCTGTCATCCATATGGACTCAGGGATTCCTGTTTTATTTGGTGAGTTGAGCTGTCCCTGATGTGGCAGATAAGAGCCCCTTCAACTGACTCATGTGTCCTTCTTACATGCCTTCACCCCACCCCTTTTTTTTTTTTTTTTTTTTTTTTTTTTTCCGGTACGCGGGCCTCTCACTGCCGTGGCCTCTCCCGTTGTGGAGCGCAGGCTCCGGACGCGCAGGCTCAGCGGCCACGGCTCACGGGCCCAGCCGCTCCGCGGCACGTGGGATCTTCCCGGACCGGGGCACGAACCCGCGTCCAACCCAAATAAGAGACATTTGGTCCTTTTTTTTTTTTTCCTTTTCTCTCTCTCTCTCCTTTTTTTTTTTTTTTAAATGAAGAAAGGGGGAGGTGGCTCTGAGATAGTAGGTTTTGTGATCAAACATGCCTTAGTTTAAAGGCCAGTTCTGCCACGTACCATCTTTGTGGCCTTGGACAATCTCTTAATTTATCTGGGCCCGATATCCTTCTCTGTAAAATGGCAGTGCTGACAGTTCATGTATAGAGCTATTGTGAGCAGTAGAGTGGAAATATGCAAGGAGCTGGGCACAGTACAATACTCAGTTGATGATAGTTACTGCTTTTATTATTAATGAGTCCATTATTCAGATACTGGTAATGACAGGGAATAAGAGCACTGTTACAGTGACTGTAACGTTTGAAAGTCATAATGTCTGGGTTAACATCCCAGCTTCCTTATCTTTCAATGGGAGTAACAGTGGTTCCTTCCTCAAAGGATGATGGTTAGTGCTCAGTGCAGTGCCTGGCAGATATAATAAGCAGAGCTTTCGTCATTATTAGTATTATTAGAATGCGGAAGCATTTAGAGGATGATTTTGTAACTCCTTGGGTGGTTACAGATGTGACCTCGACGCACAGATCTGTGATGACACTGTAAGTAGTTTAAAGTGTAAGTAATAGAAATAGAATTGCAGAGTTCACGTGCAGCTCACAATGGATGTTGTCATGCACAGGTTTAGAAAAACAGGAGCGGAAGCACCCCCTGGGCCAACTCCCTGGACTCAGAGAGGAAAGGTGGGCAGTGTCACTTGTTCGCCGCAGGTTAATTCCTCATCGCAGTAACGTTACCGATGTTTCCACGTGTGTTCTCTAAGCGCTGAATGACCGGTTTCACAGGCAGGTTTAAAAGATGCTGCACCTCTTACTTCTTCATGGGTTAGGGTACTTAAAGTGCACTGTCTGATTTGATGAAGTGTTTCCTATTTGCACTATAGTGTGTCCCCTCCTTTTTATTGAAGATATCCGAGAAACCTTCTATACTAAATTACAGATTCATATGAAGAGGGTCTCAGAGGTGCATGCTTTGGCTGCATTTCACTATAACCATCATATTGAGATATTTTCCGGTAGAGAGATGGAGAGGTTGAGCCAGGGTGGGAAGCTACAGAGTATGACTAACTTTCATTTGATTTGATTCGGGGAGGAGGGGGAGAGAGAAGAGGTTTGCCTAGTGGTTTCTCCGGAACTTGGAAATTGAGGATTCCTGGGTCATTTGAACTCTTTATTTTCTTATTGAAAGGGTGACCCTGAGAAATTTTTTTTTTTTGTTCCCTAAGTGTTAAGCACATGAATGTCTTATTTGGGAGTTGAAAAGTACTCTATCTGCCATAGAAATAAAGTAGATTAAGGTATGAGGCAAGGGGTAGAGTGGGATTCGTCTTGTGGAAATGTCAGTAAGTAATTTTTTCTGTGACGTTGGTATTCAAGTGTGATCTGGTGAGGAAGAGCTCTCCCTTCCCCCGTCTGTCATCCATATGGACTCAGGGATTCCTGTTTTATTTGGTGAGTTGAGCTGTCCCTGATGTGGCAGATAAGAGCCCCTTCAACTGACTCATGTGTCCTTCTTACATGCCTTCACCCCACCCCTTTTTTTTTTTTTTTTTTTTTTTTTTTTTTCCGGTACGCGGGCCTCTCACTGCCGTGGCCTCTCCCGTTGTGGAGCGCAGGCTCCGGACGCGCAGGCTCAGCGGCCACGGCTCACGGGCCCAGCCG
>NC_041231.1:9853051-9923737 GCF_002837175.3 Physeter macrocephalus
CGATGGGAATGTAAAATGTGCTGCTCTGGTTTACAGATACGTTCACAGGTGGTCAGAGGACAAAGGCTCCGATGGGAAGAATCTCCAAATATAGGCCAGCGGGTGTATCTAGGGACGAAGAAGGGGCAGGGGTCTGGGGGGCGTGAAGGAGGACCGTGCTCTGCAGCTTTAATCCTTAAAGAGGGAAGGAAAGATCTGAAGCAAATAGGAAGGTGAGGTTTCATCTGTCGCTTCTGGGTGGTGGGTACGTGGGTCTTTGTAGTTTTCTCTGCGTCCCTCTCTCGAGACAGGAAGGTGAAAAGGAGAGGCTTCGGAGCCAGTCAGATATAAATGGAACCCTTGTACCGCGCTCGTTTTGCAACCTTCGACAGGTTCCTTAACCTCTCTGAATCTCGGTGTACACGTCTGTACGATGGAGGTGCTGACGCTTACTTGGCAGCATTGTGGTGGATTTATTAAGGTGATAATGATAAGCACCTTCGGTAAATGGTAGTGGTAGTTGATGCTAGTAAAGATAATCCAGGTAAGCGGTTTACTCGGGGGGATTCCCCAGCTCGTAATGCTCTCTCCTTCTGGGGGAAGCGATGCAATGGATGTGCTTCTCCCTGGCACTGCAGGTCACATGTGTCATGGGACCGAGCCAGTGAGGAGTGTGTCGCTTAGTTCCAGGTAGTGGGTTTTTGAAATGTGAACTAGCAGAAAGGGGGGTGCTGCCTTTGTGAGAGTTAGTGGGGGGGGGGCATGTTACTCGGGTGGAAAGATGGGGCAGGGATGTAATCAGCCAACTGCACGGTCCTCCGTGCTCAGGTAGGGTTCCCTTGAACCTTGGATGCGGTAGGGCTGTGGCTTTTTCTTGATTATTAAGTGATGTTGAGTGGTGGCAGGTGTCATATACGATACAGTCTTCCCTCCGGTCAGGCAGAGACAGCTGCCCCCGTGTCACTGGCGAGCGGGACGTGCTGGGCACCGCAGCAGCCAGACCCCGGTCCCTCCGTGTCTTTGGGATGCTCTGAATGCCAGTATTTCTCAGCTTCTTCCGGCCCATGACACACAGCTCACCATTCTGTACCAGGAGGGCACCTCTGCCTCGCCTCCCACCCCCTCCCCCATGCCAACGCCTTCCCTCCACAGCACACACCCTGGCGGCGCTGTCGTGCCCCGCCCGCCGCTTCCCGTCTGAAATTGGTACCTTGGAGTGACGACACTGAACCAGGATGTCCTGGACACACCCACGCACCCTCCCGCCTGCTTGGAAAGCAGTGAATTCTCCTGCTTACAAGGAGGAAGAGGGTGTGATGCGTGAGGTTTGGATGACCTGGGGGATGCTTAGAAGCGGAGGGAGGGGAAACAAAAGATGGGGAAGGTAAGGAAAGGGAGAAACTATTTCACAGCATGCTCCCTAAATTCTGCATTTTTCAGAAAAAAAGTCTTTCCTGCTGGGACTTTCCTCTGAAATTGCCTTAATTCCCTTTCGTTCACTGCAGATCCTAACTGGACTCACACATGATATGTGTACTTTAATAGTTCACTTAGGGGCTTCCCTGGTGGCGCAGTGGTTAAGAATCCGCCTGCCAATGCAGGGGACAAGGGTTCGATCCCTGGTCTGGGAAGATGCCACATGCCGCGGAGCAACTAAGCCCGTGCGCCACAACTACTGAGCCCGCGCTCCAGAGCCCGTGCTCCGCGATGAGAAGCCACCGCAATGAGAAGCCCGCGCACCGCAACGAAGAGTAGCCCCCGCTCGCCACAACTAGAGAAAGGCTGCGCGCAGCGACGAAGACCCAGTGCAGCCAAAAATAAATAAATAAATTTTTTAAAAATGCATACACGATCCATCTTAGATCAGGTAACCTGGACACTTTCCTGGGATGGATGTGCTTCTCCCTGGCACTGCAGGTCACATGTGTCATGGGACCGAGCCAGTGAGGAGTGTGTCGCTTAGTTCCAGGTAGTGGGTTTTTGAAATGTGAACTAGCAGAAAGGGGGGTGCTGCCTTTGTGAGAGTTAGTGGGGGGGGGGCATGTTACTCGGGTGGAAAGATGGGGCAGGGATGTAATCAGCCAACTGCACGGTCCTCCGTGCTCAGGTAGGGTTCCCTTGAACCTTGGATGCGGTAGGGCTGTGGCTTTTTCTTGATTATTAAGTGATGTTGAGTGGTGGCAGGTGTCATATACGATACAGTCTTCCCTCCGGTCAGGCAGAGACAGCTGCCCCCGTGTCACTGGCGAGCGGGACGTGCTGGGCACCGCAGCAGCCAGACCCCGGTCCCTCCGTGTCTTTGGGATGCTCTGAATGCCAGTATTTCTCAGCTTCTTCCGGCCCATGACACACAGCTCACCATTCTGTACCAGGAGGGCACCTCTGCCTCGCCTCCCACCCCCTCCCCCATGCCAACGCCTTCCCTCCACAGCACACACCCTGGCGGCGCTGTCGTGCCCCGCCCGCCGCTTCCCGTCTGAAATTGGTACCTTGGAGTGACGACACTGAACCAGGATGTCCTGGACACACCCACGCACCCTCCCGCCTGCTTGGAAAGCAGTGAATTCTCCTGCTTACAAGGAGGAAGAGGGTGTGATGCGTGAGGTTTGGATGACCTGGGGGATGCTTAGAAGCGGAGGGAGGGGAAACAAAAGATGGGGAAGGTAAGGAAAGGGAGAAACTATTTCACAGCATGCTCCCTAAATTCTGCATTTTTCAGAAAAAAAGTCTTTCCTGCTGGGACTTTCCTCTGAAATTGCCTTAATTCCCTTTCGTTCACTGCAGATCCTAACTGGACTCACACATGATATGTGTACTTAAATAGTTCACTTAGGGGCTTCCCTGGTGGCGCAGTGGTTAAGAATCCGCCTGCCAATGCAGGGGACAAGGGTTCGATCCCTGGTCTGGGAAGATGCCACATGCCGCGGAGCAACTAAGCCCGTGCGCCACAACTACTGAGCCCGCGCTCCAGAGCCCGTGCTCCGCGATGAGAAGCCACCGCAATGAGAAGCCCGCGCACCGCAACGAAGAGTAGCCCCCGCTCGCCACAACTAGAGAAAGGCTGCGCGCAGCGACGAAGACCCAGTGCAGCCAAAAATGAAATAAATAATTATTTTAAAAAATAGTTCACTTAATGAATGGTGGTTAAAACACCCGCTCTGTGCTCAGCCCCGTGCCTTGTGCTGGGGCGCGCGCAGAGCGTGCGGGGTAGGGTGCTTTGCAGGGCTGTCCCCTCACACACGTGCGGGTCCCCACCGTGCCCTCCGGCGCTGCAGTGTGGGGGGTCAGGGAGGGCCTCCTGGAAGCTGGGGATGGAGGGGTGGGTGACGCGGGGGCCTGCGGTGAGGATGGCTGAGCGGCTGGGTGTCTGGCTGCCGTCCCGCCTCCACCGCTCAGGCTACGCGTTTATCGTCCTCACCTCGGGCCTCTTTTCTGTGAGTCAGGGACGGGGCCATCTACTTGATCCACGACACAGACCCAGCAACTCAGCGAGTAATGGCAGGGGAGAGACATTTTCTGGTTTAAATTTTTTTAAATCATTATTATTTTTAACTGTAGTGCATACAGTGTACCATTTTAGCCATTTTTAAGCGTACAGTTCAATGGCATTAAGTATCTTCTCTGAGGAAGCTTTCTAAAGTTAAAGATGCTTTAACAACTTTCTTGTGATTCGTGTTGGGCCGTGAAGGTGAAGGTTTGTTACCATCCTGTACGTTCCCGAGGGCGGACGCTCTTGTGAGGGATGGAGAGGGAAGCTGGGTGAGTCGGAGTCAGGGCTCGGCCTTTGCCGCGACCCTCACGCGCCCTGCTCCCTCCTTCCGTGAACCTCCATATACACCTCGCCCTCGTGCACAGTGGGTGTTGCCACAGACCTTCAGTGCACTCCTGCCGGGGGTGTTCTGCATCCCATTGGCCGGGACACCCTGTCACCGCAGGGAGGTTCCTGTGTTACGGGGGCCGGGCTGGGCCGAGGGGCCTGCAGCAGAACATTTCCTCCAAAGCGCTAAGTAAAATGCCTCATCTCCACATCCCTCCCCTGTGCTAAGAATTCAGACTCCCTTTGGTTTAGTTAATTGCTGTCAGCAGGTAAGGAATTCAGTTGAGGCCCGAGATTGCCAAGAAAGACCTGCCCGAGGGTTTCCTTCGGCCCTGAGCCCCGGTTGGTTGAAGGGCGGGAAAACCCCACGTTGATGAGTGTGCACGTGGATGCACTTTCCTCAGTGTCACTGCCTGGAGCCGAGTCCACTTTTCCCCGACACCGGCGACACTGGTGGCTTCTCGCCTCAGGGCAGAGCGGCAGCGCGTGGCACCCATCTCCCGGACACCTTTCTGCTTTTGAGCCCCTTCCCGTTTTCTCTGTGGAAACGCCCTCCCCGGGGCGAGGACGGGTCCCGGGAGGGGCCGTGGACCCCAAGCCTCCTGTCATCGGCTGCTCCTCCGCACCCAGCCCCCCGCGCGAGCCCTCTGGACTCTTTCCCGGGCCGACGTCGTCTTTAATGAGCACGGAGGCGCCGCGGGGCTCGCAGGCAGGAAGCGTGTGGTTTGGGTCCGGGAGCACATGACGCCCCGGGAAGCAGCGGAGCCCGGGGTATGAGTCACTGGGGGAAGGAAAACAACGTCTGTCTTCAAGCTCCGGGAACCGGGAAAATGAGCTGGAAATCTGAGTAATGTATAATTTTACTAAAATTAACCGGCGAGGCCTTCAGATGGTTTCTGGGTGTTTCAGTGTCTTTTCCGGTCCTTGATGCCTGCTGTGTCCTGCCTGCAGGGGCCCATTCTCCCGTTCGCCCCCCACGGGTTGACCGGGGACAGTCCCCGCCGCTCCCTGGGCACCCTGCCGCGCCGTGCAGTGTCGCCGTGCTGCGTGGTGCCGGGCGCGGGCGCCCGCGCCGCCCGGCGACTCCCCAGCCTTCTCAGCGCTCCCCCGGCCCTGCGCCCCTCCCGGTGCTGTGGCGGTCACGGGGGAGCTTGTCGCCCCTGCCCGTGGTCGTGAGCCCGTGAGAAGGGCTGTGTCTTCCTCTCTGTAACCGTCAGACAATAGGGGCTCAGTTAACATTGGCTGAATATCGTGGGGCCTGAACTGGACGGAGGCGTGTTCCGAGTGACGTGTCCAGTCCCCGAGTTTGCAGAGTTCATGAAGTGACCTCTAGAAACCTCAGTCTGGGGGGGTAGGTTCCCTGACACAATGACAGACCTCACTGTGTCAGGGAAGCAATTCACATAGCTCATCAAATACTGAATTTTATTCAAATTTAGATGGAAACCTGATGCTGGAGATGACTCTGTGTGACGACATAGTCTTTTCAGACACCGGTCACCTGTATATTCAGTAATAAATACCCGTTCAGGGAAAAGCCAGGTTATCTTGGGTTTGAGGGGCCTGAAGCCCATCGAGCCAGACGTCCCCGCTCTGTGACGTTCTGCAGGGACGTTCGGCGTTTGCGGTCACGACCGCGCAGCCCTTCACCGTAAAGGCCTGTAATGTCATCTGAATCATCACAGGAAGATGAAATTATGGACAGGCTGGTTTCAGAATTAAGTGCTTTTTTTTTCTTTTCTTTTTCTATTTTTGGTATGGTAATTCTTTGAAAATTGCCAGGATCCGTGTGGTGTGCATGGAACATCTTATCTAGACTGTGGCCAGAACACACTCGTCCGTGATTGTCTTCATGGGCTGGAAGTTTATTGTCTAATTGCTTTTAAGTCATTTTGTACCGTCGACCAGAGAATAGTGAGGGGCCAGGGGGACACACCCAGAAATTACGTGCTGTGCCGTATGCGGTTCGTTGCCCTGTAGTTGATGAACTGAGCTTACAGCTGATTTGGTTCCACTAATGTCCATTGATCCCTGCACTGTCACAGAAGTCATTACCACATTTTTAGTTAAAATACTTGCTCCTTTGTTATGAAAAAAAGACTGCTCTGGCAGCAGAGAACACTGCGGATGTAAGGGCTGAGACCTGAGGCACAAAGAACCCCTGGGCGGGGGGTGAGACCTGGGCCGCAAGTTGCTGGGCTTCTGCCGCGAGGCCCACCGCTACCGTGCAGAGTCATTCTCCCCCTTCTCAAAGAGACGCAGCGTGTGACGTTGCCCCTAGACGAGATCTATCAGGTTGCAGGCAGGGCCCGTGCTACCGCCTCATCTGGGTCCCCCTTGGCACCTGCCCGTGGTTGTGGTTGGACTTTCCTACGGCAGGGCCCTCCCGCTGGCGCGCCAGGCTCTCCACGCTCCACACCAGCCTGATCGCCACACCGTGAGCCAAACACCACGGCTCGCGGGCCAGTAGCCTCGGCCAGTGACGAGACCGCACTGGGTCTTGGTCCCCTCGTGTGGGGCGGGGGTGGTTACAGCCTCCCCTTCTCAGTGCTGTTGGGAAGACTGAATGAGCTGAGGCCAGTGGAGCCTCAGAACAGGACCCGACAGGTAGGAGGCGTTGGGCTACTTGGGCATCATCCCCACCTTCATCCTTCTGAAGGCAGATCCTGGTCCAGCCAAGCCAGCCTGGAGCACACAGGTGAGATCTCTGGGCTCCGAGCGAGTGGAGTTGGTTGGAGAAGCGCTCAGCCAGCCTGCCGAGCAGGGGGCTGCCGTCTCGTCTGGATGGAGCTGTGGAGCTCACTCCGGACCCTGGGAAGGTGCTTCTCCCCAGCACCCACCTGGGTTAGCATCCTGGCCCCTCAGTTACCGGTAGGCTATTTGATCAGAGCCTCAGACGGTGGGGTGACGATTGTGTGATATTGACCCACACCGAGGTGAGGGATGAAATGATCAGTGTGAGCGTCTCACCACGGTCGCCAGCCCCCTTGCCTCCCAGAAGCTGCCAGGGTTTCCCGTCTGAGCGCTCACTCCTCTTTTTCAGGAACAAGACGGCCAACGGGGACTGCCGGAAAGACCCCCGGGAACGGAGCCGCAGCCCCATTGAGCGAGCCGTGGCCCCCACCATGAGCCTGCACGGCAGCCACCTGTACACGTCCCTCCCCAGCCTCAGCATGGAGCAGCCCCTCGCACTGACCAAGAACAGCCTGGACGCCGGCAGGCCGGCCGGCCTCTCGCCCACCCCGACCCCGGTGGAGCGGCAGCAGGTACGCCCTTGTCCAGGGGGCTCGGCCGGTGGCCGGTAGTGGGTCCGGGGGCTTGGGGGGCGGAGGGCGGGGTGGAAGGAGGGCGGTGACAGACGTGGGGAGTAACCCCACCCTCGGTTCTGTACTGAGGGTGGTTTTAATTCTGACCTGGGCCTGCCTAGGCCTCACCCCTTGGGACTAATGGCCTCAGACAAGACTTAATGTCTTTGGGGCTTAGTTTCTTTGCACCAGGCGGGGTTGGTCTAGACTAGCTGTGTTTCTAGCAGTCTTCCTTGGCAGCCGTGTTGAGGGATCAATGTAATAATCCTAATAGGAATCCTACGTTAACCCGTTACAAGGCCACACGGATGGAGTTGAATGCCAGGTTGCTTTGCTTTGGGCTGGAATCCTATAAAGTCAGTGGTCACAGTGGCTTTTAGCTCCTGCTGGTCAGAAACCTGTGATTGGCAGACAAGGATTTTTTATTTTTTATTTTTTTAGGAAATTAAGTTGTTACTGAATAAACACAGATTGCTTGGTAGGAAAAAAGACTTTAAAAAAATGGGGTTCCTAGGGGAAGAGCTAATAAAAGGAGGCATTAGCCTTGAGGTTCAGAAACACTGCATGAGCCCATGGCTTTTGTCTCTGAACATTTGGGGCCTGTGACCTAATAGGTCCTCGCTCAGTGTTTGCTTCAGATTCTTGGACGCAGACAGCGAGCAGAGGAGGTGGTGGGGCCGCCGGAGCCGGGCTCAGCCTCCAGGCTGCCGCTGTGTCCCCTGCCCGCTCCTGGTTCTGACCCAGCCTGTGAGAGCTGCTCGTGAGGGGCCCCGGGCGTTGGGCGAGGTTGTGCTGGCGTCTGTGGTTCCCAGTGAGGCTGATGAGCATTTGTGCTTCCTACCTTGGAGCCCAGATCACAACCCCGTTTGTTTCCTTTGTTCTTTTAACAAAACTGCGTGGACACTCGCTTTGTGTAGCGAGTGTGTTAGAAACTGGTCAAGCTGGATGCAGGCGCTCACAGTTTGAGTCTGGAGGAGACAGGGAGTCAGATAACTAGACTCTTAATGTATGAATTGGTGAGAGCCAGGGTGAGTTATCACGTAGTGAACACTCACCAGTGCTGCTGCGCCCCGGCGCTGGGAGGCCCTGGAGCTACAGGAAGGAAGGGAGTTACACTGGGAGGGCCCGGGGCGTCTCCCAGACCCAGGGTCGTGGGTACAGCCAGGCTCAGGATGCAAGGGCCGCCGGCTCTTGCCTGGGCGAGCAGATAGGAGGCAGGACCCTCCTTCCTCCCCTGGCCCCGTGCCTGTCTCTGCATCCTTTTCTCTCTCTGCTTCTGGATCCCACGGCCAGCTCGGCGTGGCCGTCCCCCAGCTCCCGAGCTCAACTTGAATCTTCTCCTGAGTTGACCTTGGTAGTTGAGCCGCAGCCTGAGGCAGATCTCCAGCCTGGCCACGGGGCGAGGTCACTTACGAACATGGCTGCACAGCCCCATCTCGAGGATGGAGGGCACGTCACTACGTCTCCCAGAGGGCTGGCGGGGAGATCACGGGCTCGGGGGTTTAAGTAGGCCCTTCAAAAGGTGGGCTGCACACTGCAGGCTGTCCTTCAGGTGCGGCATGACCAGCACCTGCAGGGCGGGACTCCTGGACGTGACCACGGGCCAGGCCCCCACACCCATCTCGGGCGACGCGCCACGCCCCTCAGGTACGAGTCTTCCTGTTTCATACTCAGAGAAATGGAAGCTTAAGCGGGCTGAAGGTCCTGCCTACTGACTAGAGCTGGTCGCCCAGGTCCACCCGGCCTCGAAGCCATGTTCTCTCCTCTCTGCCGTTGTCCACACGGGGGGGGGGGGGGGTCACAACGACCCTTTTGGTGGCTCCGCCCCATTGCTCATGTGTGGGATCAATAAAGCCCCGGGTTCTTTGTTCACGTGCTGCTGGTGAGCTGCGTCTTCCCCCATCCTGGGTGTGTGGGATTTCTTGTTACAGCCGGGCACGTCCCCGCTCACCTGTGTGGGTACGGGTCTTCATCACAGACGTGTTCTCATTCCTGTTCGCTTCCCATCACAGGAACGTTTGATGCGCAGACTTCACAGTGGCTACTGATCCAACTCTTTACGGGAAAGGCTGGGGGTGGACAAGGCCCGATTCCCTTGTTGACACTGCCTTTGGGGTGACCCTTCAGCCAGCTCCTGCTAGCTGTCTCGTCGTCCGGGTTTTCAGGAGTTAAGTTTCCTGGCTGGAACCTAAGGGAGCTCAGTTGGTTCACAGATGTTTTCTGTCCGGGTCTGGGGATCCAGACACTCGCTGGTCCCTGCTCTGAAGTGTGTGTGGTCGGGGAGACAGGTGCCTCTGGAAGGGCTGGTTTACTGGCTGAATGTGGGGCGGGCAGGGGGCGGGTCATGCTTCACAAGGATGATATTTGAACGGGGTTTCAAAGGACGAGTGGAGTTTGCCAGGCAGCCTCTGCGTGGTTTCGGGGAAGGAGGGCGAGTGTGGGCAGGCGCATGGGGTGAGGGTGCTTTGTGTCTAATTCAGGCACTTGGATAGATTCCTGCGTTTCTGTCTCCATCGTGACTTGCATGGTCGTAAAGGAAACCGACTTGAGCTGGCTTGGCTTGAGAGAAACCGGGAGTATATTAGAAGGGTCCTGGGATGGCCCAGAGAAGCCCGTGGGGCGGGGGGGTCCGAGGATACACTCTGAGAAGGGCAGGGCCAGGCGCTCTCAGGACCCTGACGGTGGGAGCTGTGGTCCCTTTACAGCCCTCTGCCATCTACACGCTGCTCTCCCGACTCAGCGGTGGTCTCATTTCGGATCCGAGAGTTGGGACAGGCCGGCTCCCAACAGCCGAGCCTCTGTCCCGCGTCCCTCACCGATCCACACTGCCACTGCCTCACACTGAGGGTCACTGCTCAGAGAAGGGAGAGCTTGGGAGGGGGCCGAGCACACCCCCCCAAGACTCTCGTTCACGGTGGGTTCGGGTCGTTGAGCAGTGTGGCCCCCAACGTGAAGCCGGAGGCGGCGCCTGGGCTTGACTGGGTCTGCCGTTGGGCCGGCAGGGCTCCAGGAGGGGCTCCCGCGCCGAGGCACCACTCCAGCGCTGAGGCCGCCGGCACTTGGTTCTCCAGGCGGGACGGGTGCCCGGCGGGGGGGCTGAGGGGCGCCGGGGTGGCCGCCCGGCCTCGGAGAGCTGGGCGGGGATATGAGGATGGGGTCGCCACTTGGGGCGGGGGAGCCGAACCGCTGCTGCCGCCTGTGTGCTCGCGGCCCCGCTGACGCCAGCCCCCTCCTCCCGCAGAACCGGCCCTCGGTGATCACGTGCGCCTCCGCCAGCGCCCGGAACTGCAACCTCTCCCACTGCCCCATCGCGCACAGCGGCTGCGCGGCCGGCCCGGCCAGCTACCGGAGGGCCCCGAGCTGTAAGTGCCCCGCTCAGACCACTGCAGGGGACTGAGGGCTCCTTCCGTGTCCTCTTGGTGCCAGGAGCGGCTGGCCTGTGGGCCCATCTCTGAGGGAGGTCGACACCGCGTTCGTTGAGCCCCGGCGCAGCGGCCTTGTGCTCGGCGTGGGGGGGGGGGGCGGGGGCGGGGGAGCAGCACGTCGGCCCCGCCCTCCAGGCCCCCCCACTCTAGCGGGGCCCGCCGGCTGCCGCACGGGGGTCTGAACGCGTCCACGGCCCGGCGCAGCAGACGCGGCGCCCCGTGGCAGGCTCAGAGAGGTGACCCGTGCGGACCCCCCACCCCCACCCCGGTGTCCCCGGGTCCCAGCCCTGACCGCTGTCCTCCCCCTCACAGCCGCCACCACCTGCGACCCCGTGGTGGAGGAGCATTTCCGCAGGAGCCTGGGCAAGAACTACAAGGAGCCCGAGCCGGCGCCCAACTCCGTGTCCATCACGGGCTCCGTGGACGACCACTTCGCCAAAGCCCTGGGCGACACGTGGCTCCAGATCAAGGCGGCCAAGGACGGCGCGTCGAGCAGCCCCGAGTCGGCCTCTCGCAGGGGCCAGCCCGCCAGCCCCTCTGCCCACATGGTCAGCCACAGCCACTCCCCGTCTGTGGCCTCCTGAATGGAGCACCGCCCTCCAGCGCCACGTCCATCTGCATGGTTTGCCTGAGCTTCGAACAGTCAGTGCTTAAAAAATGGAAAAATGAAAAAAAATCGTGGGGGTGGGGGGAGGAGGAGGGATGGTTTAATTCGCAAAAACCACGTTGTCGGGATTTTTGTTCTGTTTTGTACTTGCTTGGTATCCGTACCCGGGGCCCTCAGACGTGATAGCAGCGCCTGCGTGTGGAACCTCTGTCCGCTGTCGCCCCCCCGTCCCTGCCTTGGTTACCGAAGCAGCCTCAGTGCAGCTCAGCTGCCCTACAGGGCCTGGACTCCACGCCTTGCGCTTTCTCAGTCACAGGCCAGGCCACTGGTGACCCAGACGCTTTGTGCTTTTTCATTTGCTTCTCGAGACCGGGGCGTGTGCGGCTCAGCTTCCAGCCCACGTGTGTGTGTGTGCGCTTGTGTGTGTGCGTCTACTTGAAGAGAACAGAACTGTCGTGTCTGATTTGCACTATGGGAGGAGGACTCAAGTTGCCTGCCTGACAACTTTGTGCGAGATGATAGTACTCTGAGGGCAAACTGCTGAAACACGGAGGGTTTAAGGATGACATTTCTGACCATGGGTGTGTTTTTTCGTTGTTGTATTAATTTAGACAAAACTGCTTTGGAAGGGGAAGTCTCATGCAGGTTTATAGGTCTTTCTCTGTCTAGATTTTCAGGTGCTTGCAACTGGACTGCAGACCCTACCAATCACGGGCATTTTACCTTTTCTAAACACTGCAGTTTGTTAGACTAGAGCTGAAGTTGGAGGATTTTGTAGTGCTTTAAACGTGATGCATGTTTTAATGGATAAAAATAGCTGGTTTCTATTAACTGTATAGACAGTAAACAAAAAGCTTAATACTTACTAGCTTCTTTTCAGAATTCGTTTATTTTTGTCAGTTACAGTCCTAGATATACTTACTGCTGGTACAGTTGTACTCTAAGATTTGTGTTTCATATTCACGTTACTCGCAAGTAGCGTGGGGGCCAGTCGGTCCCTGGCAGGCCCTGGACACGGGCGGGCGAGTGGCTGATCAGCTGCAGAGGAGGATGCTGGAGTTGTGGCTGCAGGCTGACAGTTACTTTTTGCATCCCTGTCTGCTTCTTAACTCGCTCCCAGGGGAGTTGGGACTTGCGTCTTCCAACTTCCCTCGATGTAGAAACTGCTCCCTTTGAACTCTTGGCTGAACAGCAGATTCCTGACAATCTGTGAGATGGTGTTTTGTATGCTTCCTCGTACGCTGGGGCCAAGGCAGTATACATTCCTCTGACTTTATACAGTTATTACTGCATTTATTATCGTTTGCTATAGTAATAGCTACTAACTAGAGATTAGGTGCAGAAGAAAGCATGACAGACCCAGCTGTGGATGTTCGACAGCTGCTCTTCTTTCTGGTAAACGTTTCTATGCCCCTGCCCCTCCCCTGTGCTACTACCTTCCAGCCTTGCCCACCACAGGGCTTGAGCAGTGGGGTCACCTGGCCAGGTGACTCGGGCACGACCACCTCACCTGCGAGGCGCCGTGGACTCACCGGAGCTCTCGAGGCTGGTTGTCAGTATGAGAAAAGTACAGGTTCGCTCGTTGGCATTGGGTGAACAGGCAGGAGGATGGGCTCTTGTGGCCACAGGGTGGCTGTAGGTATTTGAAAAGGCGGGAGGAAAGCCTCCCCCTTTGGCCCCTGCACATGTTTCCCTCCCACTTAACTGGGCTTCCAGGCTTCTGCATTCAGGCCCCTATATTTTCTGTAGGAAAAATCGTTGAGAACACTTTTTTTATATAGGTAACTTTAAGACCATCATTACGCTGTGCGTAAAGAATGTACAGAGAAATTTGTAGGTATTTTTTGAAGAACAATTAATTTGTTAATGATATGTAGCTATTTAATTTTTCCCTTTCCTATTGTAATCATTCATATTTTTTTGTTGTTTGGAAAAAAAAAAGTTGATCTTTTTTTTGTCGTAGATTTGTCTGTAAAAGTGCAGGAACACAGTTATTCTATGAGAACACTGCATCTGCCTTAATAGCCACTAGTTTGTTATTGCTACAGGCTACTGAGCGTCGCCCCAGGAAAACAACCCCACTGCCGGCGGCTCTGTGCAGAACGGGCTCCTCGCATGCCCGCATCCACCAGCGAGGCCATCGCTTTGCGAGGGACGGTGGCACTGAGGGCCGGGTCCCTGGTGCGCTGACCTATCTGGGATAGGCAGCACCTGGGAGGGGCCTCGGGCAGGAAACCAAACGGTCACCAGGAAGGGACACTCCCAGGCCTCGGGGGGCACAGAGAGGTTCTTCACAGAGCCACGCCATCTGCAGTGCGTTCTGACCATTCTCTCCATGTTTGTAAATCTGTAATATACCATTCTCTGTGGCCTGTTTTTCCTGGAAGAAGAAGAAAAAAAAAAGGTTTGGCAGGCCATCTTTTTTTTGTACTTAAAAGTAGCCTTAAGAACAATAATAAAGTGCTCTTAAACCACAGACTGTATGTGTGATTCTTGGGTCCTGCAGTGACAGAGCCAGGCTGGGCGGGGCCTTCGCTTGAAGCCCCGGAGAGGGTGGGGCAGGCTCAGCAGCCCTGCCCTTTTGTACGGTGGCCTCCGATTTAAGCCCCACACAGGCTGGAAAGCTGTAATTTTAACTCTCTAGGAGAAACGTCATTTAAAACCTAACTTACAGAAATCCAACTCTTGTACGACTCAGACTCAATTCTGACTTTGGTTCCAGGCCCAAGACAAAGGATGACACCACAGAAATAAAAGTGTGGAAAGGGCCCCTGTCCCGGGTTCCACGCCCAGCTCTGAGGCTGGCACGGACATGCTCACCCAGGAGGAGGAGGCTGGCACGGACATGCTCACCCAGGAGGAGGAGGCAGATCAGCCTGAGGGGCCCATGGCAGAGCCCTCCGGCCACCCCTGATGGACACCTGGCCACAGGCTGAGGCAGACACACCACGGACTCCAGCCCACACGGAGTCGGGCCTTCCAGGCCACCACCAGGGAGGAGCCTGGGACGAGAGGCGCAGCCGCCCCTGCTTGCGGCAGGAGAGCAGGCTCTCACGTGGGGTCTGAAGTCTTCTCTGAGCCTCGGGTGTCCTGTACAGGCAGGAGGGGCCCCACGCAGGCAGCTTCGAGGATCTGTCCCTGGGCCCTGCTACCAGCCCAAAGCAGCAGACACTTGTGTCCTCCCCTGAGCCCGCGGCTGAGAACAGGCCCGCAGGTGGAGGAGCTGTCTGGGCAGCAGACTCCGTCCTCAGCGGGGGTCTGGGCTCACAGGGACAAGTTCGGTCCCTTCTTTCCTGCACGTGGCTCAGCTCTCCTGCCTCCCCCGCTCGCAGGCCAAGCTGACGAGCACTGACGAGGACCCCAGCGCTCACACGTGCCTGGGGCCCCTCTGTGGGCTTTGTGGCGCTGCCTCTGCGATGGCTGCCGCAAGGCGCTGACTTCTCACTTCCCTACCTGCTCTGTGTTGGGCCAACTCCTCCCCGTCCTCGTTCCACCCCATGGGGGTCCTGGCCAGGAGAATCCCGGGAGCCTGACTGCCAAAGGCTTGTGACAACAAGAAGAAAGAACTGCTCGTGGAGGGAACCAAGTCCCAGATCACTGGCGAGGCCGAAGCCAAGGTTATTATTTAGCTGAGAACTGGGGGGACCATGAATCATAAGAAACGGAGAAGCTCCCGGGCAGCAGAGGAAGGGCCCCAGTCCTTAAGGTATGGAGATGAGGGGACCACAAAGGTTGGAGGGGCCCGGGGCCCAGAATCACCGGTCCTGGGGGCGGCGTCCTGCTCCGGAGACTGAGAGCCCCTCGGTGGGCCGGCAGCCAGGGCGGGGGGCGCGTCAGATGGTCTCGTCGTCGCTCATGTCCCAGATCTGCGTGGAGAACGGGAGACGTTCAGAGCGTTCATTCACCCGGCGCCGCCCGTGATGCTGTCTCAAAGCCGTGCAGCTGTGGCAACAGCAAAAGGAACACGGCTGCCACCTACAGTGCCTCACAGCCCCCTTGTCACCAAGGGGCTGACCCCCCGTCTCCTGTATAACGAAAGCACGTCTCAGAGCCCTGCGGTCACTTGCCCAAGACCTCCCTGGTGAGTGAGCCCCCGGTGGCCGAGATGGGGAGCTGGGATTTGGACCGGGCCGTGCAGACCGTCCCACCGCCGCCGTGTCCCTGCCCCGCCCCGCCCAGTCCCCTGGTCACTCCCATTTCTGTGGCGCTGACCACTGCCGCCCCTCCAGAGTAAGCCCTCTGGCCACCACCGGCCCCGAGGAACGAGAGGAATGGGGGGGGGCCCTGCCCGCTGGCCCCCACAGGCCCGACTTTGTCTCTGCACCCTCGGCGTGAACCCCCGGGAGAAGGCCCAAGGCCAGCATGGAGCCCCCAGGTGCTCCTCGCACCCTGGGTGCCTGGTCCCTGAACTTACGCCTACAGACTTTCAAAATTCCTAGAATTGGTTGCAGAAGGCCACCTCAATGCTGGCAGAGCCGAGGAAAGGAACATCGTGTTTACGCGAGGCTGGCCCGGAGAGATGGGGAGTCCCCGCCAAGGTAAATATCAACACCAGCTTGGCTTTCAGTGTCGGGGACATGGAAAATAAATACAGAGAAGGAAATTTCCTCTCTCCTGAGGACCAACCGCCTGGGGCCGAGGGCTGGTGGTGGGTGTGCCTGTCACACACACCCTCACTTTCACACGCACCCTGCTGTCCAAGGACACTGGGATGAGACCACCAAGGTCCAGATGCCGAAGCAGCAGGGACGGTGCGGAGGGACCGGGGCGGGGGCCCAGCGGCCCCGCACTTCTCTGGGCCAGGCTCCCCACCCCATCATCCTCGGCGAGGCTTGAAACAGACCCCCGGGCCTGCCCCCTTGGGCGGGATGGGAGCTGGTGGTGGAGGAGCGGTTGCCTTTCCAGCGAAGGCTGCGTCGGACGCTCCTCCAGTTCTAACCATCTGAGTGGGGGAAGGGGCCAGCAGCGGGCTCGCTGACACCATTCATTTACTCTTTCACTCTCTCATTCAATCAACACACGCTGATGGAGCCCGTCCCTGTGCCACGGGCTCTGCCGACCCGGTGCAGATGCTCCCGCTTCACTCCTCACAAGGAGGGACCGGGGCGGGGGCCCGGCAGCCTGAGGGTGGCCTGGCGGCCCCGCACTTCTCTGGGCCAGGCTCCCCACCCCATCATCCTCGGCGAGGCTTGAAACAGACCCCCGGGCCTGCCCCCTTGGGCGGGACGGGAGCTGGTGGTGGAGGAGCGGTTGCCTTTCCAGCGAAGGCTGCGTCGGACGCTCCTCCAGTTCTAACCATCTGAGTGGGGGAAGGGGCCAGCAGCGGGCTCGCTGACACCATTCATTTACTCTTTCACTCTCTCATTCAATCAACACACGCTGATGGAGCCCGTCCCTGTGCCACGGGCTCTGCCGACCCGGTGCAGATGCTCCCGCTTCACTCCTCACAACAGCCTGTGATGAGGTGTAGATGGAAACAGGCTCAGAGAAGGGGAGTCAGCTAGCCCAGGATCACACGGCAAGTAAGGTACAGAGCTGGGGACACAGGTGAGAGGGAAAGGGTTATGTGAGTAAAAAGGCTGCCTGGGCTTCAGGGCTGGGGCAGGCTGCTCGGAGGAGGGGCCGGGCCAAGACGAGGCGGGTGAGCCCGGCGGGCCACGGCCCTCTCCGTCCTCCCACCCAGGCCCCGGGGAGGGGGGCCGCCAGCCAGGGCCGGGCAGAGTCCGTGTCAGTGAGCACCGCCCTCCTGCAAGTGGGTAGCCAGGGCTGTTCGCAGGACCCTGGGGGGCCAGGCCCTGGGAAGGGCTTTAAGGGGAGAGCAGGAGCCTTAAATCCATTCTGTCATCCGTCTTACTGGCTCTCAGCTCTGGGGAAGAATCCTCAGCACCCGGCAGGGCGGGCAGAGAGCTGGCTTGAGCGTGGGCAGTGGGGAGGGATCCTGGCTCTTCCCCTCGTTCCTGGCGCTGCCCAGGCTGCAGAGGGGATCAAGTAAGGCACCCAGAGGGCTGATTATGACGGGACTCTGCAAAAGCGGGGTTGCGGGGAGGCGATGGATTTTACAGAACTGCTCAGGGATTTTCCAGAACGCGTTCTCTGGGCCGGAGATGGGGTTTCTCTGCTAGGGCAGCCAGTCCTTTTGCCATTGGATGGGCTCAGGAGGGCAGCAGCAGTCTTAATTGTCAGCCTCCAGAAACTTCAGCCTCAACAAATACTGTATGATATCACTTAACGTGTAGAATCTAAAAAAGCCAAACTCACAGAACCAGAGAGTAGATGGATGGTTGCCAGGCCCTGGAGGGGATGGGGAGATGGTCACAGGGTACAAGCTTTCCGTCATAAGAAGCGTAAATCCTGAGGACCTAGTGTATAGCCTACTGACTATAGTTTATAGTACTGTATACTTTTTAAATTTGCTAAGAGGGTAGATCTTAAGTGTTCTTACCACAAATAAAAAAAGGGTCGTGAGGTGAAGGATGTGTTAATTAGCTTGATTGTGGTCATCATTTCAAAAGTATACGCATATGAAATGATCACATTGTATACCTTTAAAAAATCACACGTACAACCTAAATATATACAGTTTTAATTTGTTAGCCATTCCGCAATAAAGTTGGGGGCAGGGGAGAAACTTAAGCCTCGGCTCCTCTGAGGCTGCGGACTCCCAGGTTAGTCTGTTCCCTGCTAGGTCCTCAGCCTTCTGCCCAGCACCTGGGGAAGACGGGGCCACGTTCTCTTAATGAATAAAGGTTGTAACAAACTGGCAAAGATTTTAAAAATGTTAACACTCAGTGCTGGCAAGGATATGGTGAAACACTTCCAGGAGGATTATAAATTGGTACCGTATTTTTTTTAAGAGAAGAGATTTGGCAATATGTAACCCAAACCTTTAAAAATGTCCATACCCCAAGGAAGAGATAAATGATTTTTTTGCAGCTGATATGCAAGTATACCTAGAAAACCCAAGAAAATAAATTCTAAAATGAATACAGACAATAACGAGTATTCAGTAAGATAGCAAGATATGAAATTAATGACACAAAATTATAGCCTTCCTATATACAAACAACACCCAGTTAGAAAACATAATGAAAGAGAAGAACCCATTGTAAGAGCAATGAAAAAGATAAATTACTAGGGAGTAAACCTAACATGAAACGTACAACATCTTTAGGGAGAAGATCCTTCAAAACAGTCCTGTAACAGTCCTCACAAGCATTGTATGAAAAGTAAACTGGGATAAATGGGGATACACCCTGTGTTTTTTTGCATGGGACAATTCAACATCAATAAAGATGTCAACTTTCCCAAGCAAACATATAAATTTAACACAATCTCAGTTTTTAAAAAATCAAGTATCTTTCCTGGAGCTAGACAAGCTGGTTTTAAAGTTTATGTGGAAAAGGAAATAAGCAAGACTATCTAAGAAAACCTTTGAGTATGAAAAGAGCAGCGAGGCAGTTCTCCTACTCTGTGTTTAAACATGTCATAAAGCCTGTAATTTGGAGGGCTGTGTCAGCAGGAGCACAGACAGATGGGCCAGTGGAACCAAATGAGTCGAGAAACAGAACAGAGTAGAATGTCCAAATACACATGGAAATTTAGTATTTTAATAATAAAGGTCTGAGGAATGCGATCTCAAATCATTAGAAAAATATGAGCTTTTAAATAAACGACATAGGGACAACTGGAGAGTCATTTGCAAAAAGATAAAATTGATTCCATGCCTCACTGTATATCAGAATCAAGGCCAAATGGAGCAGAGATGTAAGTGTAAAAAAAATGAAACCATTCAAATACCGGATGCAAACATGGGTGAATTTCTTTATAACTTGGGAGTGGGGAGCCGATGATCCAAAATCTATAAACAATAAAAACAGATACAGTGGATGATGTAAAGACACACGTGAGGAATTTTGCATGGAAAAAAACACTGTAAGCACCATTGAAAAGACAAATGACACACTGGGTGAAAACATCACAACACACCATGAAGGGCTCATCCCCCTAACATATAAATAGCTCTTAAAATCAAGAAGAAAAAGACCAATAAACTGATTTAAAAAAAAAAAAACAAAACAGGCCAAAGACATGGGCAGTTTACAGAAAAAGATAAGCAAATAGCTTTTATACATAAGAAAACGTGTTCAACCTTACTTAAAAGAAATGCTAAAATTTCTTAGGACACAAAATTCAAAATTTCTGGTCTCTTAGTTAAAGACACCACTATGAAAACGAAAAGGCAAACGACAGAATAGGAGAAAATATCCACACTGTACATAAAGAGGACTCATATCCAGAATATACAAAGAACTCTTCCAGCTCAATAAAGAGACAACCTGATATTTTTAAAGTGAGCAAAAGGTTTGAACAGATACTTCACAGAAGAGGAAATACAATGCTAATAAGAACCTGAAAAGATGCTCAGCATCCTTAGTCTTCAGGGAAATGCAAATCCAAACCACAAAGAGATGGCCAAAGAGCACATGAAAAGATGCTCAATATCACTAATTATTATAGAAATGCAAATAAAAACTACAATGACATACCACCTCACACTGGTCAGAATGGCCATCATCAAAAAATCTACAAGCAGGGCTTCCCTGGTGGCGCAGTGGTTAAGAATCCGCCTGCCAACGCAGGGGACACGGCCTGGGAAGATCACACATGCCGTGGAGCAACTAAGCAACTAAGCCCATGTGCCACAACTACTGAGCCTGCAAGCCACAACTACTGAAGCCCACAAGCTTAGAGCCCGTGCTCCGCAACAAGAGAAGCCACCGCGATGAGAAACCCGCACGCCGCAGGGAACAGTAGCCCCCGCTTGCCGCAACTAGAGAAAGCCCACACGCAGCAACAAAGACACAACTCAGCCATAAATAAATAAATTAAATAAATAAATAAATTTTTAAAAATCTACAAACAATAAATGCTGGAGAGGGCATGGACAAAAGGGAACCCTCCTACACTGTTGGTAGGAATGTAAATTGGGAGCGCCACTATGGAGAAGAGTACAGAGATTCCTTAAAAAACTAAATATAGAACTACTCACTCCTGGGCATATATCCGTAGAAAAGCATAATTCGAAAAGATACATGCACCCCAATGTTCACTGCAGCACAGTTTACAGGAGCCAAGACATGGGAGCAAACAACATGTCCATCAACACAGGAGTGGATAAAGATGTAGTACATACATACAATGGAATATTACTCAGCCATAAAAAAGAACGAAATAATGCCATCTGCAGCAACATGGTTGGACCTAGAGATTGTCATACCGAGTGAAATCCGTCAGAGAAAAATAAATATATCACTTATATGTAGAACCTAATAAAAAGGGTACAAATGAACTTATTTACAAAACAGATGTAGAGTCACGGATGTAGAAAACAAACTTATGGTTACCAGAGGATGCGGGGGAGGGATAAATTGGGAGACTGGGATTGACATATACAAACTACTATATATAAAACAGATAACTAGTAAGGACCTACTGTATAACACAGGGAACTCTACTCAATACTCTGTAATGACCTATATGGGAAAAGAATCTAAAAAAGATTGGATATATGTATAGCTGATTCACTTTGCTGTATACCTGAAACTAACACAACATTGTAAATCAACTATACTGCAATAAAAATTTTAAATTAAAAAAAAATAAACCACAAAGAGACGGCACACCTTACCTTCTAGAATGGCCAAAATGAAAAATTGTGGCTGGCAACACCAAAGGTCTGCGAGAATGTAGAGCAGCAGGAACTCACCAGCTGCCGCTAGTGGGAATGGAAATGGCACAGCCCCTGAGGAGAAAGGCTGGCGACTTAAGAGTCCACATACACATCACATGCGCCCCAGCGACTCCACTCCCATTTACCCCAAGGAATGCAAACACGGGTCTGCAAAAAGACTGTGCAAGAATGCTCATGGCAGCTTTAGTCCTAATAGGCAGGGACTAGGCTCAATTTGAATGTCCGTCAACAGGCAAACAGTGACATCCATCCAGTGGACACTGCTCCCCATCAAAGGGACCAGCCACCAAGGCACACAGCAATGTGTGTACATCTCAGAATCTCTATGCTGAGTCACGGGAGTCTGACCCGAGTCTACATAAATCCATTTATATGAAATTCTGGAAAGGGCAAGACTAACCATGGTGACAGAAAGTAGATCACTTGCCACACTCACCAAACTATACACTTTACATGCGTGTGTTTTATTGTATGTAAATTGTACTTTAATAAAGTTGACATTTTTTAAAAAGCTACACAGAACATTTTTCACCTCTCAGATTGGCAAAACCCCAATACAAGTGCTGTGGGAAATACAATACAAGTGCTTGGGAAAACAGCACTCTCCTGTAACACTGCTAGGACAGAAGTGGTATGACCCACAGATGAAAATGTGGCAATATCCTACAGAACGGTTTAGGTGTCAACTCTTGACCCAACAAGCTCACTCTTCATAAAATTTGCAAAAATAAACAGTAACGATAAGCCAGAAATTAAAGTAAATGGCTATCTATGGGGTGGGTGGAATGGGCGTGAGGCTACTCTGAGCATACCTTTTCACTTTAGAATCAAGTGACTTTTGTGTATTTGAAAAACTAAAAAAAAACAAAACCAAAAGCACAGCAACAAAACCAAAATAGATAAATTGGGCTTAAAATATTGTGCATCAAAGGACACTACAAAGAAAGGGGAAAGACAACGCAGAGTGAGAGAAACATATCTGATGAGGAACCTGTATCCAGACCATTGACAACTCAATAATAAAAAGACAACCCAGTTTTTTAAAATGGGCAAAGGAGCTGAATAGACATTTCTCAAAAAAGACAGATAACTGGTTGAGAAGCACAGAAAAGACACTTGATCATCACTAGGCATCAGGAGAATGCAAATGAAAACCACAAGGAGATAACACTTTGCACCCATTAGGATGGCTTTAATCAAAAAGTCAGATAGTAACAAGTGTTGGTGAAGATTTGGAGAAACTGGAACCCTCATACGTTGCTACTGGAAATGTAAAATGGTGCAGCCACTTTGGAAAGCAGTCTGGCAGTTCATCAAACAGTTAAACATAGAGTTGCCAAATGGCCCAGAAATTCCACTCCTGGGTATAGACCCAAGAGAAATGAAAACCCAGGTCCACGTAAAAACTTGTACACGAATGTTCATAGAACTATTCATAACAGTCACAAAGTGGAAACAACCCAGTTGCCCACACCAAGCAATGAATGGAAAATGTGGTCTCTCCCTACAGTGGAATATTATTTGGCCAAACACCTGCCTACACTCCGTGGGGTGACTGTCCCCTTTTACCAAGGAGGCAACTCAAGTGCAGAGGAAGTTATGTAACCTGTCAAGGAGGCCAAGCTAGTAAGGAGAAGAGCAGAGGCTGCTTCCACTTTATCTCACCATTTCCTTACTGTTGAGCATAATTCCTTCCAAAAAACAGTAAAGGGCAGAAGCTGACATTCTGCTAGCCTGGCACCCAGTGAGTGGCCCCACGGCCAACGCACACACAGTACCCACAGCTAACCCAGGGCAGTAAAGGCCAGGGCAGCTGGCACTGGCTCCCAGGGTCCCTTACCTCTGTCCTCCAACACTGTTCAGAAAGCGGAGCCTAAGCTCCTGCCCCTTGGCTCGGCCTTTGGGCCACCGGAGGAGAGGACTGGCAGTAGCCTGTGCTGGCTGGGGGGCCTGGGCAGTCTCTGACCCGGGCCCCTCATGCTCTCCCCCCCAGCCCCCACCCTGCAGCAGTGACGGGGCACCCAGAGGAGGCGCTGCAGCCCTCAGGCCAGTGTAGGTGTGTAGTTGGCGGGGCTGGGGACACCACTGTGCATGCGGGGAAGGGGAGCCTTCCAGCCGCTGGGGCCCATCACCCGGGGTCGGGGAGCACGAGTGCTGGACCACACACACCCAGAGGGCCTCAAGGTTTCACTTGCCACTCTCCCAACGAGACGAACGCATTTCAGAGGAGCCATTTGTCTTTCAATTTCGAACTTGTGTCCCATTTCTGGACCACACTGTGCCTGGAGCTTGCCATGGACTAAGGTTTTTCTTTTATAAACACTGTAATTATCCTGTAAATGGCACGGTTATATTTGTGCGTGTGTGTGTTAAAAGTGTTCATTTGTTAAATGTAAACATTTAAAATCTACCACCATTTTTGAAACCTAGTTTTAGCATTTCTTTCTTTTTAAGATAAAAATTAAAATATCCAGATCTCTCTGGGCCTCTGAGCAGCCCTACTGCCCATTACCTCCTCAGTGGGATCCTCACAGGTACGATTTGTTCTACTGGGAGGGACTGAGAACAGAGGGGTCTGGGGGTGGCCTGTGCTGGGCACCAGGTGAGGACACTGGATTGGGCTTCCCCGGCAGACTTCCCAGCCAGGGCTCCCTCCACGTGGGGGGAAGAACGAAGCGCCCATCCTGTTTCCAAGTGGGTAACACTATAGCCATTCATCGATTCTCTCACATACGTTCACTCATTCAGAAACATTTACTGGGTAGTGCGGCATTAGGCGAGAGGAGGGGAGGGGGTTCCTTCATTTCCTGCCTGTCTAGGTGGTCAGTACTTTCCTTAAACTTATGGGAAACAATGGCGGGCCGGGGACTGGTGGGCAGGGAGCCCTGACTGAGCACTTCCAGGGGAGCACTGGGACCAGAGGAGGAAGGGGACAGGAGGCACTCAGAAAAAGGCTCCAGACAGGTTCGGCCAGAGAGACATGCCCACGGGAGGGCCGGGCCAGGCAGGGTTGCTTGGGACAGAGGACCCAATCGTGGCCGAGGCCCAGGGAGAGAGCAGGGCTGGCCGGGCTCCCCCGGCCGGTGGGCTGTGGGCCTGCGCTTGGTCCCCAACATTCCAGGTCAGAGTCGTGGACAAGGAAGGTAGGGGAGGAGGGGAGAGTGGGCAGGAGCGGAGGGCAGGCTGCAGGCCAGACTCCAGGCAATACCCTCCCTGACCCCGGGCATCCCCACAGGCGTCCACTTTGTCCCCCTGGGTGGAGACAGTGGGCTGGGATCCCAAGGAGGGAGGCAGGGCTGCTTCCAGGGTCACTCTTCCACCCTAGGTGCCCACCAGAGAACAGGGCCTCCTGTCCACAGGCATCACTGGCCCCTGGGGGCTCTTTCCGGTCTCCACAGACCCTCTGGTGCTGTCTGCACAGGAAGAGTGCAATCCAGGCTCGTTTCCGGGCCACTGGGCTCCACACCTCTCCAAGCTCACCTCCCACGGCCTTCCCTCCAGCTCACCAGATTCTAGCTGCCCCAGCTCTCGAGCCCTTCCCTTCCTCTGGGCAAGGGAGACCCCTCCCCTCGATCTGCGCACTGCAGGGCTGGTTCCTGTTCCGGGCAGGCGTCTCACACAAACAGCCTGTTCGGTTCCTCCCGACTCCTCCCCTCCCTCATTCGTCACCGCGTTTTAGTTTGCGCATCTGCCTGACTCCCCAGAGGACAGCGAGCCGCCTGAGGGTGGGCCCCCAGCCCTGGTGCAGAGCCTGGCCCGATACGTGACTTTTGAATGAACAGTGATTCAGAACCATCTGCCCTGGGTGCAATTCCACAGTGGAAAAAAGAAAGGGGAATTCTGGGTGTGAACATAATACCCAAGAATCAAGCAGTAAAGAAGGGGTCCCTCAGTCCACCTGCTGGCTGGGGATCCTGGCAGGTCAAGCCTTTGGCCTCCACGCCCACAGGACCATGGGGCAGGGCTGTGGGCATCTCCTGCCGGGTAGGCGGGCGGTAGAGCCAACTTTCCAGGGAGGCCTTGACTCCAGACCACTGACGCCCTGTTCTCCTCTCTGGGGCCCACCCCACATCGAGCCACACACCAGGCTCCGGGAGTGCAGAGTGGTGGGCAGTTCTTGCTTCTGGACTCCCGGAGGCCTGGGGGCGGGATTGGTGCTGGCTGGTGACTATGCTGTGTGTGCAGCAGCCGTGGGGCTGTCCAATGGCGCCTCTCGGGCTAACCAGTCTGCCCCGGGGCTGTTCGTGTCACATCTGGGGAGGGTAGCAGGAGGGGCCCCTGGGTAAGGGCCCAGGTTCTGAGCCCACTCCCAGATTTCCACCTGGAGCTCCGGTCACACCACGGGAATAACCCTGCCCTTTCACCATAAGTCCAGAATCTAAGAGCACAGAGCACATGCCCCCGCGTCCCTGGAGGCACCGTGTGATCTGAAAGCTTCCAGATCCTTCTCCCCTCAGACAAGGGTGACTGAAGGGAACTGCCTAGGCTGCCTGGTGTGAGCAGATGACAGCTGTCAGGGACAGATGAGAGGGAAGAGAGAGGGTACAGCATCTGTGCAAGGAAGCCGGGGCAGATGATGAGGGCTCCCAGGGGACAGCACCCACACCCGGCAGGGGACTTCCAGGGGCCCTTGCTCACACTCCATCCACCTGCCTTTCACCCTCCTTCAGTGGAGATGAAGCAATCCCCCCATGTGCCGTCCTCAGGGGTCCGCAGGCCCCTCTGATGCACCACCACTTTGGTGCCTCCCTTTTGAAAGACCCTCACCTGCCACTCTGTCCTTGTGTCCCAAACACTCTCGACCTCCTCTAGCCTGGCCTCTGCTGGACGCCAGATCCGGGAGAGGAATTAAGGCCGAACCCCTCTTCTTGGGGAACCCCAGCCCCAAACTCAGCCTTCCAGAGACCAGGCAGTGGAAGGCTAGTGGAGGGGAGGGGGATGGAGACATAGCTAGAACTTGTGTGGCAGCATGGAGCTCTAGAGGCTTCTGGTGGAGAACTTCTCACCAGCCTTTCTCATTCCCCCCGGCGGCCCCCCACCGGCGCTAAATCAGGGGCCCTGCGTGCACTGCCTCACGGTTCCAGGAACAAGGTTAAGGTTTCACTAGAAAGAAACTGTGGTGGCCAAGGGAGCTGACAGGATGCAAATAATGATTTACAGCAAGTACCCTGGGCAGCCGATGGGGAGGGAGGAAAGGCGAAAGGCAATGCTTTCTGGGGGCTGCAGCAGCGGCAGGAGTGGGGTCTGTTCCCCCACCCCGTGTGGCTGCAGCCCCCACAGCTGATCAGAGGCACACGGAGGGAGCAGGCAGGGCCCATGCACACAGCGTCCTGCACGCCACCTTCAGGGCCTCTGCCCCCATCCTCCCTGCTCCTCCCGCCCACAGAGATGCTCTGGGCTCCGAGTGACAAAGAGGAAATGATCTGAAGGAGACAGCCTCACGCCTCAGAACCTAGATCCAGAGAAAAAGGCCAACACGCCAGGCCGGCACTCAGGAATGCTGGGCGGCACCTGGCCGGTCCTCACGTCACCGCTCCAGGCACCAAGAACTCAGCTGACATGGGATACAGGGATAGGATGCCCTGGAGGGGGTACCAGGGGGCCATCATCTTAAAGGAGGCACAGGAGGGAAGCAGAGGAAAAGAGGCTGCTGCGAGCAGCGACCACACTGGAGATGCAGACCTCAGGTGACACCACCCGGTGACAGTCCACCCAGGCTTGTTTCCACCTTCTGGGGCTCCGTGGGCCTCAAAGCTAAGGCAGAGGGATGTGGGTGGCAGGGGAGAAGGCATGGCCATGGGGGGCAGGGGCTCAAGCTGCCCCCGGGCCAAAGAAGAGAAACTGGTGGCCTCCCCACACCATGGGGGGGCTGGGCGGGACAGTGTGGCCATGCACCGGAGGGAGTACTTAGGCAGGCGTTAAATATGTTTTAATGATGTGAGAAAATGATCAGAAATCTCTGAAAAGAGAAAATAAAACTCTATGCTCAGTCTGGCCCCACTGACATACATGCTTGGTGAAAAAAAACGGCTAGGAGTAAAAAGCAAATCAGAACAATAGCCTCCGAGTGGTGGAATCATGGGTGTGAGTTTTGTTCTTTATTTTAGAATTTTTTTTATAATGCTCACTTAGGACTTCCATGATCAGAAAAAAAGGCTGTGTAAAGAGGGGGGATCCTGACGCTCCCCAGGGAGTGCGGAGGTGAGGGTGTGGCTCTGCACAGGGACTCAGTGCCTGTTGGTTTCTTGTGTTTTTCCCTCCCAGGAAGTGCTGAGAAGCAAAATAAGAAACCTCCTGCTAACGATGGGGGTGGGGGGTGGGTGGGATGCTGCCATTTAACCGTGGACCCCCAGTGAGATTTAAGCGGAAGACCCCAGCCGGAATTCCCAGCCCACAGTGCAGGCTGCCCACCACCTCCCGCTGTGATTAGTCTGGAAAACGGGGCTCAGGGCCCTGCTATATATCTAGCCCCCTCCCTCCAGGCATGTCCTTAAATGAGGACCAACATCTAAGAGCTCTAAGGAGGGTTTACAGCCGGCTGAAAGACGGAGGTGTGACTGAGTTCTGCTGTGGGGAGGGCCAAGAACGGGTAGCAGCAGGTTTGGGCTCTCAACCCCTCATCTCTAAGGAGGGAGGCTCTCCACCAGCAAAAGCAGCAGCGACCGACAACGGCGTGTGGATTCTGCACTCGGACTGGGGAGTAGCGGGGTTCACTTTGGAGGCGACGTGAGGCGCGGAGGGAGGGGGTGTGAGGGAGAAGGCTGGCCAGGCCCTAGGCCTGCTTGCTTTCTTCCTGGCTTCAAAACACATTTTTCAAATTAGGTGGTAAGAATACAGGGCAATTTCTGTGGCACCAACATACTTTCTTTCAAGATATGATTTATACGTTTGGCCCACATTTTAAATGAAAAGGTTATTGAGATAAATGGCCGTGCTGGAGGCTGCAAAATGTTTTCCATTATGTAGTTCTTCTTTTCAGTTCCTTAGAAAACTTTCTGATAGGGGCCCCATAAAAAGGCGGACACCTTGGCATTTTCGTTCTCTACCTCAAAGCGCTTTTGGGGTCAACACTGGAGAGGGGGAGATGGAAGGGAGGAAAGCGTGAGAGCTCAGAGCTCCAGCGTGAAGTGAATGCAGCATCTAAACAGACTCAGACCAGACTTGACTTGGTACCAAGCGGGAACTTTGAAACATTAAATATGCAAATGCAGGTGCCCTGGGCTATCCGCAGAGGGCCAAGATTCAAACCGCAGGCTTTCTCCTGAGGGCCTGGCCTCTGGGCCTGACCACCAGAGACCTGGAGATGAGGCAGAAGCTGTCCCCTGGACTTTGTACCAAGCTACAGGAACCCGAGAGTGCAGTACTGATATAAGGGTGGAAAAAAATAGAGAGTGAGAAACAGACGCACACATATATGGGTCGAATGACTTTCAACAAAGGTGCCGAGGTAAGGGGAAAGGAGAGTTGTCTCAACACATGGTGCTTGAACAATTAGATATCCACATGGAGAAAAATGAACCTTGACCTTTATCTCAAATCATATGTAGAAATTAATCTGAAATGAATCATGGACATATATGTAAAAGCAAAAAGCATAAAACTACTTCTAGAAAAGAACATTAAAAAAATTAATGAGACTTAGAGGTAGGCAAAGAATTCTTAGAATACCAAAAGTATGGACCATAAAATAAAAAATTAATAAACTGGATTTCATCAAAATTCAATGCTTTTTGAAAGACGACATTAGAAAATGAAAAGGCAAGCCAAAGATATTGAGAAAACACATGCAATGCATATATCTGACAAAGGACCTGTGTCCAGAAAATATAAAGAACTCTTACAATTCAATAAGAAGATAAACAACCGATTGGAAACGGGCAAAATATCTGAAAGAAATGTCACAAAAGAAGATATATGGACAGCAAATAAGTACATGAAAAGATGTTCAACATCCACTACTATTAGAATACTGAAATAAAAACCATATACCCACTCAAATGGCCAAAATAAAAAAGACTGCCAGCTCTAAGTGTTGGCCAAGATGCAGAACAACCAGAACTCTCATACACTGCTGATGGGAAGAGATGGTACAGACACTTTGATAAACAGTTCAACAGCTTCTTAAAAATTAAATATACACTTATATGATAACCCAGCAATTCCAGTCCGAGGTAATCACTCAGAGAAATGGAAACAAATGTCCACATGAAGACTTGTTTAACAAGCACACATTGGAGCTTTATTTTCAATAGTCCCAAACTGGAAACAAATACTCATCAACAGATGAGTGAATAAACAATTATGATATAAAATGGGATACTATTCAGCAATATGAAAGGACAAACTACTGACCCATGCAACAAAATGGATAAATCTCAAAAATTTACTGAACAAAAGAAGCCAGACAAAAGAGTATTCAATATATGATTCCAAAAAACAATCCTAAAATTTGTATGGAACCACAGAAGGCCCCAAATAGCCAAAGAAATCTTGAGAAAGAAGAAAAAAGCTGGAGTCCTCATACTTCCTGATTTCACACTATACTACAAACTACAGTAATCAAACCAGTATGGTACTGGCATAAATACAGACACACAGACCAACGGAACAGAATAGAGCTATTATTTGACAAGGGAGCCAAGAACACTCTGGGAAAAGGAGAGTCTCTTCAATAAATGGTGTTAGGAAAACTGGATAACCACATGCAGAAAAATGAGATTGGATCCCTATCTTACACCGCTCACAAAAATTAACTCAAAATGGATTAAAAACTTAAACATAAGACCGGATACTAAAAACCTGATATGGAAGAAGCTCCTTGACATTGGTCTTGGTAATGATTCTTTTTATATGACACCAAAAGCGCAAGCAACAAAAGCAAAAATCAACAAGTGGGACTACATCACACTAAAAAGTTTCTGCCCAGCTAAAAAACCATAAAATAAAAAGGCAATCTACAGAATGGAAGAAAATATTTATAAATCATATGTGAGATAAGAGGTTAATATCCAAAATATATAAAGAACTCATACAACTCAGTAACGACCACCACCACAACAAAACCAAACAATAAACCTAACAATCTGATTAAAAAATGGGCAGAGGAACTAAACAGACATTTGTCCAAAGACATCCAGATGGCCAACAGGTACATGAAAAGATGCTTAACATCACTAATCATCAGGGAAATGCAAATCAAAACCACAATGAGATATCACCTCACACCTGTTAGAATGGCTATCATCAAAAAGACAACAAGTAACAAATGTTGGCGAGGATGTGGAAAAAAAGAGAACCCTTGTGCACTGTTGATGGGAATGCAAATTGGTTCGGTCACTATGGAAAACAGTATAGTGGTTCCTCAAAAAATTTAAGAGAACTACTTTATGATCCAGCAATTCCACTCCTGGGTATCTATCCAAAGGAAATGAAAACAGGATATCAAAAAGATACATGGGGCTTCCCTGGTGGCGCAGTGGTTGAGAGTCCGCCTGCCGATGCAGGAGACGCAGGTTTGTGCCCCGGTCCGGGAGGATCCCACATGCCGCGGAGCGGCTGGGCCCGTGAGCCATGGCCACTGGGCCTGCGCGTCCGGAGCCTGTGCTCCGCAACGGGAGAGGCCACAACAGTGAGAGGCCCGCATACCAAGCCTGCGCGTCCGGAGCCTGTGCTCCGCAACGGGAGAGGCCACAACAGTGAGAGGCCCGCATACCACAAAAAGAAAAAAAAAAAAAAAAGATACATGCACTCCTGTGTTTACTGCAGCATTATTCACAATAGCCAAGATATGAAAACGTGTCTGTCAACAGATGAACATGTAAAGAAAATATGCTGTATATATACTATTCAGCCATGAGAAAGAAGGAAATACTGCCATCTTCAACAACAAGGATGAACCTTGATGCTAAGTGAGATAAGACACAAAGAGAAAGACAAATACTGGATGATATCACATATGTGGAATCTAAAAAAGCTCAACTTGTTATAACAGAGAATGGAATGATGGTTACCAGAGGCCGAGGGGCTGGAGAATTGGAGGGTACAAACTTGGAACTAGTAGATAAACAAGTCCTGAAGAGCTAGCTCACAGCATAGTGATTATACAAAATGATATTGCATCATAAACTTCAAAGCTGCTAAGAGAATAGGTCATAATTGGTCTCAACACAAAGAAATGATAATTATGGGACATGATGGGGGGTGGTTAGCTAACACTGACGTTGCAAAAATAAATATATCAAATCAACAGGCTGTATACCTTAAACTTACACAATGTTTTATGTCAATTACATCTCAATAAAAATAAATTTAAAAAATAAAAATAAAACAAATAATATGTTGCATTTATATGAAACCCTAGAAAATACAGATGGAATCTGTAATGGCAGAAAACAGACCCTTGATTGCCTGGGCCTGGGTGGTGGAGGATCTGAGTGTGAAGGGGCCCCAAGGAAATCTTTACCTTTTGGGGTGATAGACATTGTCCATATTTTGATTATGGTAGTAGTTACACAGGTGTGTAAGTTTGTCAGAAATCATAGAAAGGTACACTTTTACATATATTTTACTGTATGTAAATTACACCTCAATAAATGTGATTTTTAAAAATTCAGCAAAAAAAAAGCTAAAAGGTGTGTGTGGGGGTTCACAGAATATAAATACATATTTATAATAATTGCCAAAATATATAATAAGAGGTATACTGTGACTTTTCCAAAATGGGCACGAAGGCAGAGGGCGGGCAGTCCCCAAGTGGGGCCCCCTCCCACCCTTTCAGCACCCAGACTGTTTCCCAACCGCTTTACTCCGAGTGTAATTTTCCAACCACTTTGAGCGGAACAGAATCATTACGGTCTAGCATGCTTGCTTCTTCGGCTAGACGGCAGGCCTTCTCTTACCCTGGGTAGGAGTTCCCCTTTAGTCACCAATCGACACCCCATGGTTTAGCCGAGGGGTAACAAGCTCTGCCTCTGAAGCCAGGCTTCTCGGACTGCATCCCTGCGCTGCCACTTACTAGCTGGGTGACCTCAGGCTATTTACCTAATCTCTCTGTTCCTCTGTTTTCTCATCTGAAAAGCTAAGGCAAAAACAGCATCTCCCTCATAAGGTTGCTGTGACAAAGGACTGAAAGTGCTCTGAACAGTACCCGACATTGGGTACAGAGTAGTTGCTGTTATTTGTTTGAAATTATTGAGAACACAACTTAACAACCTGGAAAAAAAAAAAATCCCTGTTGACATCATGAACAGTTTTCGGTAAACTCGTATAAGTTGTGGGTAACTGATCTCATAGAAGAGCCTAATTAAAGCTTTTCATGCTGAAAATACCACAAACCTGTTTCCTCCTGTCTGTGATATCATTCCTTCACCTGCTCAGTCACAAGAATTATCCAGGGCCAATTCTGTGTCATATTCAAATATGACCCTCTTTAATCTCTACCACACCATGGTGTCTTTACAGATAAAAGACTGATGGCTCAGAGGGCAGATGACTCAGCCAGGGTCACACAGCTAGACAACAGCAGAGCCCAGATTCAAACCCAGGTCTCTCTGCTTCCATGCCCCATGCTCTTTCGCCACTGTGGCTTCCGGCAATAAGTCACTGTGAGGCTCCTAGGGAGTATCTTGCCGGGAGAACTATCCTCTGAAGGGTAACTGTATGACAGAGTCTGTGCTCGCCTCAGAAAGGCCTTCTTGGGACTTCCCTGGTGGCACGGTGGTTAAGAATCCGCCTGCCAATGCAGGGGACATGGGTTTGAGCCCTGGTCCGGGAAGATCCCACATGCCGCAGAGCAACTAAGCCCGTGTGCAACAACTACTGAGCCCGTGTTCTAGAGCCCACGAGCCACAACTACTGAGCCCACGTGCTGCAACTACTGAAGCCCGCGCCTAGAGCCCGTGCTCTGCAACAAGAGAAGCCACTGCAGTGAGAAGCCCACACGCCGCAACAGAGTAGCCCCTGCTCGCCGCAACGAGAGAAAGCCCACGTGCAGCAACAAAGACCCAACACAGCCAAAAATTAAAAAAAAAAAAAAAAAAAAAAAGAAAGAGAAAGAAAGAAAAGAAAGGCCTTCCTGAAGTAGCTAACAGGTCACGCAGAGAGGGCAGGATTGCTGGGCCTGTCCTCTGGGCTCTCAGCTATCATTCATCCCAGCAGAGCCCCCATGCTCTGTATGACACTGGGGCTAAACGTGCCACAGACCTTCTGTCAGGTTCCCGTGATGCTCCGCATGGTCAGTCAACCCTGGGCTCCAGGTTCCGCCTAGTGGGGTGGATAACAGAGGCCATGTGAGGTCACACACACCCTTCCCAGGCCCCACTCTGTTGTGGCCACAGCTTGGCTCGGCGGCGTTGGGTAGGAAGGGAGAGAGGTGCTCCCACGTTCAGATCTGAGCTCTGCCACTGAACAGCTCTGTGATCTCAGGCGAGGTTACTTCATCTGTCTGAGACTTAGTTTCCGCCACCACCCTCACAAAGGTTGTCACGGGTAAATAAAATACGAACGGAAAGCACTCACCCAGAACCTGGCATCAGACAGGCCCTTAAGAAATGTTAAATGAATCTGAGTCCAACTGCGCTGAGGCCACAGGAACACAAGCCCTCTTGGCTACTGGCTGAGGACTTCATAATGGACACTGGTTTTACATAACATCTCCCTCATTGCTACATTCAGACCCTTGAGGGAGAATGGTGCCTGAGACTGGGAGATCAGGAAGAAATACAATACTCTTTGTGGAGTATCCAGCCAGCCAGCCACTCATCCATTCAACAAACAGGGAACACCCATCGCATCCCAGGCCCGACGCTAGGCTCTGGGTGTGCAGCAGTGATCGGGACAGATACGGCCCCCACTCTCAGGAGGCCTCTGACTGTGTGAAGCTCACGTTCTAGTGGAGGCGACAAGAGACTAGCACACAACCAGAACTAAGAAGATAGCTCCAAGACATCTAAGTACCATGAAGGAGAGGAAACACGGAGTGTGAGATGGAGTAACAGAGGAGCGCTTGCTTTAGACAGGGATTTTCTGTAAGCCCTCTTGGAGGCAACATTTAAGCTGAGATCCGAAAATGGGAAGGAGCCAGCCCATCAAAGAGCAGAGGGAGGGTGGCTCTTGGTGGAGGGACCGGCAGGCGCAGAGATCTGAAGGCAGGAACGGGCGCGTGTGCTCCAGGGACTGACGGCAGAGGATGTGGCTGCGGTGGGAAAGCTCAGGGCAGAGGGTCTGTGACGAGAGGGTCCATGGTGAGGAGTCTGGGTTTATTCTAAGCCACTGAACTTAAGCAGGAAGCAACGTGATCACCGACGGTGCCAGGAGAAACAGAGAGCAGTGTGCATATCTGAAGTCTACCTTGGAGGGAGAACCAGCGGGCTGAGCATAAACAGCTAGGAGCAGAGTCCTTAAACGTCAGAGCTGGAACTCATCTTACACACGTCAAGTCCCCCCGCCCACCGTTACAGAAGGGGAAAGCGAGGCCCACAGAGGGGACCCGGCCTAAGCAAGGTCATAGGCGGAGCTGGTGTGGAACCCTGGACACCAGGGTGGTCCTCGGCTGCCCTGCCCCGGGCCAGAGCCGCAGGCTTGGTCCACGCCCGCGGAAGGAGAGGTGAGAGGGTCCACTCTCCCCGGAGGCCCCCCACCGCGTGCGCTCACACAAACGTTTACTCTGAAAACAAGGGCAGTGACCTCCGCGGAACAAACATCCTCCCTAGGTGCGCGTGAAACTCTGCACCTCTCTTGCGAAATGGAGGTTTTGGCTTTCTTCCTCTGCACTCCCGGTAAAGGTCCTGGGAAGGCACAGACCCATCCTGAAGTCCAGGCTCCATGGCCAGGACAAAACTCCAAGCGTCAGTGGTGATGGTCACCGTTGCTGGAGCAGGCTGCGGGCAAGGTGGGGCCCGCCCCCGGCCCTGCCGTCTCCAGGCCACCGGCTGCACATTTCCCAGGGGCTGGCTGTGCCCACTAATGGCAGTCCATAAAGACATTCCTCTTGCTACCTAACTTGTCTCTAATGAGCTACTTCCCAACTCACCAGAAGGCCCTCAGCTCCCCTCCAGTCCTGCTTCACCTGGGTCCTGGGGACCGGCCTTCCAGACTCCCACTACCCAGGCCCCAGCCCGGAGAGGCCCAGAGAAGCCAGGGCCTGGCTGACCTGCTCAGGGGAGGGGGTCTCATCCCAGCCGGCCAGTGTGGGCGGCAGGCTTGGGCGGGGCGGTTGGGTTTGGGGGTGCTGCCCCTCCCACGTGGAACCGCCTTTTCTCCGCCGAGGGTGACGAGCTTCGGGCTCACAGTTCGGTGGGATCAGCAGGAAGTCTTTACAAGGGACAGATGTGTTTCACCCTGAGAGCAAGGGTACGGGGCTAGCGGGAGCCCTGGTCCTGGGGGTTCCGAGGTGCTCTGAAGGCCCTGGGAAGGCAGGCTCGGGAACGGCCGCACGGCTCTCCCAGAGACAGAACGAACCGTGCCTCGTCCCAGGCTCCCCCATCCGCGTCTGTGCCAAGGACCCTGTGAATCTGAAAACTGAGAGGGCCGAGCCCTCCTCACAGGAAGGCTGCGTGCCTCAAATGCCAAGTCCACCTGCAGAGCTGGGTCCTCCCACTGGGCGTACAGCTGTCCCCTCGGTCCGCGGGCCTGAGAGCCCCTATCAGGGCGGCTGTTCCATCACCACCTCCCACAGCCTGTCCAGCTCTGCGCGGGGCCGATGCAGGACAGCCTTAGGGTGACAGAGGTTGGGACTCCCCCGTAGGGACCTGGGAGCTGGGCGAGGCGCCCCTGGGGACATAACGACCACTACGATGGGAGGGCCTCTCCTCTCGGCAGTGTTCAGTCTGGCCAGGAGGGGAAGGCACAGCAAGCAGGGTGTCTGACAGACGGCCCAGGGCAGCGGCCTGAGCGAGGGGACAAACGGCCGGGCACTCCGCTAAGGCTCTGCAGAGGATGGTCCGGATCTAAGCCCTGAAGGATGGAACATTCCAGAAGGAATGCCAGCATGGCCTCGAGGGAGGCCCCCATGTAAGGAATCCCAGGAAGAAATCAATCGGCCCTTTTGCAGAAGGCTTCCTGGAAGAGGTGATTCACAAGCAAACGGGGGTGTGAACGGGACCCGCAGACGGGGTGATACCAGGCAGCCAAGGCACCGGGGCGAGGAGTGCAGGCGAGGACTGGAGGCCAGGAATGAGGCTCCTGCAGGGAGGGCAGGGAAGGCTTCCGGGATGGGGGCTCGAGGCCGGGAGAAGCCTCCGGGCTGCTGGTTGGCTAAGGCCCGCTGAGCTGGGCCACCTTCTGCAGGTGGGAGGTTCTTAGGTGGTCCCGAGGTGGCCAGGTACGTGACGGCAGGCAGTGACTGGGGCTCTGTCTCCAGGTGGGCAGCAGGCCCAGCAGACGGAGCCAGGAGAGAGCAGCTGCCCGCTGCGGGTTAAAGGACTACTGCTTCAGAGAGGCAGGCGATGGGCCACTGGACACGCCGGGTCATCTGGGGCTCCAGCACACGGCCTGCTAACAAACAGTGCAGCAACCTCAGTGTCCAGTCCCTGCCGGGTGGCACGTACCACCAGCATGAAGGACAGCCGTTCAGGAAGGGCGCTGCCACCTTCCAAACTGCTGGGCTCTGGGGAAATGCCTTCTCCTCGGTGAGAATGTCTAACCCTGGGGGCAACACAGGGCCTGGCTGTGAGCAGAAGACGTGGGGACAGGCGGTGAGGGCCTCTGTTCCAAGACAAACAGCGTGCCGAGGCAACACGGACCATGCCTTTCTTTACCTTGGCAACATCCTGCCCACACCTGAATATAGACGCCTGTGCAGAAGGCGCATCTGCCTGCTGCCACAGCATCGGCATGGCCCGACTCAGAGCAGAAAGGCTCAGTGTTCAGACTCCAGAAGCTTTTCACTGTGGGTCGCTGGAATCTCAAGTTCCTTTCTTGTTTGGCTTGACCATCCTCAGAGGCAGGTGAAACTGACAGCCCGCCTGGCCGAGGGGCACAGCTATGCCAATGGGCTGGAGAAGCCCGGAGGCCCACGGCCCCAGCTCAAGGCTTTCCTCTGCTCAGTACTTTTCCAGCCCAGACAGCTCAGAAGTGCCGCAATTCTTGACCTCTCCTTTGTGGCTACACGTTTCTGATGGTGAAAAATCTGGGCCTCGAGATGCGCTCCAGGTTTTTTCTAATTGGCCATAACTTGAAAGAGCTTAAATGTTTAAGGGTGAAAAAGAAACAACGGTTCATTCTCTTAATATTTTTTAAAAACCCACTTCATAAACCGTTCAGAGTTTTCCGCTTCAAGCCTCTTTCATTTTTCTCTTTTCTCTCTCTTGGTCCGATGATAAACAGCAGGCACTACATTCAGAAAGTTGCATTTTGGTTAACAGAGAAGCAAGAACTTTGGCTACAAAAAAATAACATCTTCAAAGAATCAGCTCAGCGTATTCCCTCCCATCGCTTCTCTCTTCTCAGAAAGTAGTTTGTAGTGATAGTTTTCAGTCATCTCAGAAAAGTTTCTGCCTCAGTGTGTTTCTGTAATGGCTATTTTTTTACAGAATGGGGATTTTTCTCAGTGGTCCCAAACTATCAGGAGAAGAAGGTAAATCTAAGTTCATTCTGGGAACAACATCAAACCCAAACAGAAGAACAACAGAAAGCAAGCTATGCATGGGCCTAACTCCTTTAAAATCACACTTAAAAATCACTTTATCTTTCTTAATAAATTACTGCAAGCTGGACTGGGAAAAAAAATCGCTCCAGAGGAGGTTTACAATATAAATAACCGCTGAGAGATCATTTTCTTTGTTTTTCTTGGCAAGGGTCTTGCTGGGTCTAAATGAACACGCACAGCCATGCTGAGAGGCGCTGGGGATGAGGGCTGGGGGCTAAACAGCTCAGCCCGGGCCAGCCCAAACCAACCTGCCCTGCAGGCGGCACCGCGCTGAGTCTGTGGCGGGGGGGGGGTGTGCGATTCCAGGTCAGGGACTCCAGGTGAAAAGCCCACTCTCTGCTCTGCCTCCAGGCTGTGCCTGGCCCCTTCTTCCAGTCCTCCCCCAGCCTGGGGCCTGCTCCCCTCCTCACCCCTCTGGGAAAGCCTCCAGGTGAGCATCCAGGTACCAAGCCAGGTATGCGAGGCAACAACGCCGACACGGGGCCGGGGGCCAGTGTGCAGGCAAAGGAACGGACTCAGGGCTCCTCCAAAGCCCTTTGACTCCATTAACAAAGTAGATACATCTTCCTGCCTGCCGACTGCCTGTCAGGCACTGTTGGTAAACATGCCGTATGTTATCTAGATGGCTCCTCACCCCATGGGGAGATTATCATTAACCTTGGGAGAGAAGCCTGTTCTTAACTACCAGCTCACAACCCTCCTTGTACCTCCCACTCGTCCTTCTAGACCAGCCCTCTCTTTCGGGGCCCAGCACACCGCACTGCTGGTTTATTCGTTGCAGATGACGCGCTCCTTAAGACCAGTGTCTGCGGCGTCTCACACAGCGCTCAGCACCAATAAATCAGGAACCAGGCATAAATCAACCATCAGGACCAATAAATGCCTGTTGAATGAGGGAATAAAAGAACAAGCCTATTCTTAGCACCAAATCAGCTATGTGAATTCTTTTCTTACCATTTTGAATCTCAAGCACCTGGAGGGCAGGGACCAGAGGCCCCCTGCAGTCTGTGTCCCTCACAGAGTCTAGCTTAGTGATGGAGTGGTCAGTGTGTTGGTATAAAATGCAATCTTTTTGTTTCACTTTTTTTTTTTTTGGCCGCACCACACAGCTTGTGGGATCTTAGTTCTCCAACCAGGGCTTGAACCTGGGCCCTTAGCAGTGGAAGCACTAAGTTCTAACTACTGGACTGCCAGGGAATTCCCCGTTTCACTGAGTCTTAAGTGATCACTTTCTAAAGTGATGATTCTGGGGAAGATTAAATAAATTTGATGATTAAATTAAATGATGCCAACAAAGTGTATGTGTGTTTGGCACACAGTAAGCACTGGATAAATGTTAGCTGCTGTTATTATCATTACTAGACCATTTTAAACCATTTAATAAACTTCAAAATGCTTTGTTGTCAGGGTGGAGCTTACTGAAAGCCAATGCATGGGCTTGAGGACGTTTACAAATGAATGAGCACTGCTGGTGGCATCCAGCAAAGGACCAGGGCGAGGAGGTGGGGAGTCCTGTGAGGAATGGCTTTGCCTCCCCAGACGGGCTGCACCCAGCTGCTCACCTCAGGCTGAGAGGAATCACCAAGCGTCAAGCGAGGGTAAGGCCGCTCCTGCTGCAAGCTCCGCTCCCCCGCCCCCCAGGCTGATGCGACAGGAGTCCCAGCTCCCCACCCTCACGCTCCTCCTTGGCCCTCACCCTGCTCCACTGGCTGGGCCCCTTGCACAGCCTCCCGCTCCCAGGGGGCCAGGATGACTAGGTTCTCCACGCGTTATAACCTACTAGCTGAGAGCACTGCCCTGCCCTGCCCTGCCCTGCCCTGCCCTGCGTTGAGGGGGCTCTCACCTGGGACCACGGGAGGAAGGCACTCCTCATTTTCAAGAGTAAAACAAACGTGAAGGGTTACTATTCATTACTCAGAAGAACCAGAGAGACAAAGATCACGGCTAGACGGGGTCACAGATGGAGGTAGTGATCAGGAGGGTGACGATCCATCTCGGGGGTGGGGACACACTTCATAAGGAGGTGAGGTCCAGGTTGGGTGCCAGTGGGAAGAATTTGCATTCTTCTTACATTTCCGTTTACAACTAAAGCAAACCTTTACTTCACAGTTCAGCATCCAAGTTTCTCAGAAAACCAGGAAAGGAGGGACGGAAGTGACTCCTGGGCCAAGATGCAGCTCAGGTCATTATGACTCTTTAAATTCAAAACTTTATCTCAGTGAATGGATAAAGAAGATGTGGCACATATATACAATGGAATATTACTCAGCCATAAAAAGAAACGAAACTGAGTTATTTGTAGTGAGGTGGATGGACCTGGAGTCTGTCATACAGAGTGAAGTAAGTCAGAAAGAGAAAAACAAATACCGTATGCTAACACATATATATGGAATCTACAAAAAAAAAAAGGTTCTGATGAACCTAAGGGCAGGACAGGAATAAAGAGGCAGACGTAGAGAAGGACTTGAGGACACGGGGACGGGGAAGGGTAAGCTGGGATGAAGTGAGAGAGTGGCATGGACATATATACACTACCAAATGTAAAATAGATAGCTAGAGGGAAGCAGCTGCATAGCACAGGGAGATCAGCTCGGTGCTTTGTGTCCACCTATGTTATACAGCAGAAACTAACACAACACTGTAAAGCAATTATACTCCAATAAAGATGTTAAAAAAGAAAAAGTTTATCTTAGGATGTTCAACACATTCACTGGCAACCCGTTCAGCAGAAGGAAGCCTGTGGACGCACAGCCAGGACTTTTCCTGCTGAGAACGTGCCGTTTGCTCACTCGCCCTGTGAGCGGCTCTGACAAATGAATTGTTCACAGCAGACAGAGTGTTTCGTCATGTCTGCAGACGTGGGAAGAATGTTACAGCGCACCTGTGGCAGCTCTGTCCGCGTGGGTCATCCAGGCCTCAGGCCTGCCTCTGCCCCACTCCCTCCAGCCGGGGCCAGAGGGTCCCCCACAGGCCAGCACCTCCCAGTGAAAAAGTAGTAAGCATGAGGGAAGTCGGCAGGAGGGGATGGTGAAGGACAGTCACTGCAAGGGAAGAACATGAGAGAGACCCGGCCTGTGGCTGACTGACCCGCACAGAGCTGCCCCGGCCCCAGCACCCTCGGGTGGAAACGCACCCGCACCCAGTCCGGCTCTCCATTCCTTGTCCTTCCTTCCATCCCTCTTCAGGTGCCTTCTTATCCAGCTACGCTGGCTGGTCACCACTGTCACCTGGCTGTACCATTCCCCGTTATCAACCGTGCTTGCGATGCAGTATTTCGCTTACCTGAAATGCCCCCCAGGCCCACCTTTGAAGTGCCCATCCAGTTTGCAGAAACCCTCCTACCTCTCGCATCCCCACCAACAGTCTGACAGGTTATGTGGTTGTGCGGCTGACAACATTTTACATATGACTCCTCCGCTACTGTGTCCTCGAAGTGTGAGTTTATTCTTGTAATCTTGTTTTTAACTCTCCGTGTGTGCTTTGTATTGTCTCCCCTACTGGACTGGACGCCGGGCCATGGTGTCAGAGGTGAGCCTCTTTGGCTGTGGTCTCATGGTCTCTGGCAGCGGCCGCCACACAGAAAGTGCACATCCGTCCGACTTGCTGGACATTAGTGCTAATAAATGGCCGACCGTAAGCTTTCTGAAGGCAGGACAGATGATGGGTGTTTTTTGTAAGGTATGTGCCATTATAACTCGATATACCTGGACATATTAACAGGGCCTGATACCTGCTGACTTAAATAACAGCAGCTCAAGAAATATTTGTTGAATGAAGTCAAGATTCTCATGGGCTGAAAACAAGAATCAGTACATAAAACCTTGCCTTGTGAAATGATTACCTTTCAAAGTACAAAGTAAGCAGGACCTTGCTTCACTAATGTGTCTGTTTTCTTTGCCATGCCTATGCCCATGGCCCCCCAAATGAGAAGACGACAGAAAGCCCCCAGCTGAAGAAGGAATTATTGCGTGGGTGATCTCCAACCAACAGGCAAAGTAGGGAAGATTTCACGATTCAAACCAATAGGCAGGGAAAAAGGAGTTGCCCCAAATCAGTTCACCGATGCATTTCTGTGTAGATAAGGGTGATAAATCCTAAAGCAAGAAGGTAGTACACTGCTTCCTCCACAGTTAAAGTCCTTTGTAGGATAGAAGTTTCTCAAACTTTGATATGTTTGCTTCCTGAGTAGACTCTGTGGTGTGTACATGGTAACAATCATGCTCAAGAACACAAGTCCCAGTGTTCCTTCCCACACAATCCTAACACACCCGGCTGAATGTTGTAAGGCACTGGTGTAACATGAGAAACAGTCCGGTGTCACTAATATCCTGGGAGTTAGTTCTTAGGAATGCAAATTCTTAACTACAGGGATTAGTCTCTCTGGGACAAAGGGAAGAGAATATTATCTCAGAAATGCAAAGATGGTTCAACATTTTTTCTAAAAATCTAGTAATTTAATATACCACACTACTACTTTTTACAAAAGGACAAAAAAATAAACATCTCAATAGACGCAGGAAGTGTTTCTAACATTGAGTCACAATTTTAATAAAACTGCAAATCTAAAACCAACAGGAGATTCCTTAACCTAATAAAACCTATGGTGAGTATCACGATAAATGTTAAAACTTTAGAAGCATTCTCAGTAAAGCTAAGAACAATTCAAGGAATCTGCTATTAGGGCTTTAATTCAACATTATTTTGGCAGCCTTAGCCAAAGGGGGAAAAAAAAAACAAGAAAAAGAAATGAGGTATACAAATTGGAAGACAAGAGCCTATTTCTACTTGCAAAAGATATGATGATCTACATAGAAAATCTGAAAGAATTCTCAAACTATTAAAACTAATAACAAAGGTCAACAATGTTGTTAGATAGACAATCAACATACAAAAATCAATTTTGCTGTTTACCAATAATAATTAGCAATTTGAAAAAATGTAATAGAAAGAGTCAGGGACGTTCTTAACAATCCTATTGTTTATAAGGATTATTATTGTTTAGCAACTTAAAATATAGCCAAAACTCTACCATGGCAGGGGTTCCTGAGTGCAGGTTATGGTCCAAGAATCTCATACTCTGCCCGTGAATCTAGGAAACAGGGCAGCAGTAATCACATTTGTATCAGCACAGAGTGCTTACAGTATACTGAGTGTGATACTGTGATATAACAAGAAATATATTGAGTGAAAGAAGGAAGAGTTGAGTGACTGTTCATAGGTATGGGATTTCTTTTGGGGGTGATAAAAATGTTCCAAAATTGATTGTGGTAATGGTTGCACAACTCTGAAAATACTAAAAACCACTGAATTGTATACTGTAAGTGGGTAAATTGTATGGCATGTGAATTATATTTTAATAAAGCTGTTATTAAAAAACAACAAAAAATAAAACAAAAAAGAATTTCTCCAGGCAAACACATCTTAGAACTGACAGTAAAATGTCACCTGCTTAATACCTTTTTCCTAAAGGTATACAGTCTTTTTTTCTTTTCTGCTTTAACCTCACAACAATCTTTGGAAATATTGTTAGCTCCCTTTGGGCTTTATTTTACAGTTGGAGAAAGTGAAACACACAGCCCAGGTTGGCCTGGAAAAACCCCATGAAGAAAGGGAAACTTGGGTTGACTCTTGCTTGCTCTATAAAGTGAGGAATCTAAAGAAGGAAACAGTATTGGAGGATAAAAGTTGACAGCTTTATTAAAGAAGGAAAAAAGTGAAAGAGATAGTTAGGCTGCAAACTCCCTGAAGGCAAGAATTCTCTTTCATCTGTGGCCACAGTACCTAGTCAGAGTCTAGCCTAAAGAAAGGTTCAGTAATTATTTGTTTAATGCATAAAGGAACAAGTGGGTGAATAAACAAACAAAAAAGAAATATATTTTTTGGTCTTTGTTCTTGGCTCCTGGCCAAGCTCTTAAAACCTGCACAATTTCCTAAGTGATACAGGCGCTAGGAGCATCTTTTGTTCTAATATTTGCTCCTTGACCCAGCTTTGTGACACAGAGCTCCTAAATCCCTTGGAATTTCCTTGGCGACAGGAGTACCTTTTGTCCTAATGAGGTGACTCTTGGTGTTTTCCTGGACGGCTTCAGGATGGGGGCTGGTCCCCAGAAAGACCATGCCATAATTATGAGCTTGGAACTTTCAGCCTCGCCCCCATCCTCTGGGGAAGGGAGAGGGGCTGGAGATTGAGTTAATAACTGATCATGTCTACAAGATGAAGCCTCCATAAAAGTCCCTAAAGTAGGGGGTTTGTGAACACCTGGGAGGTGTTGAGAGGGTGGGAGAGGGCGTGAGATCCGTGCCCCCTCCCCCATACCTTGCTCTATGCGTCTCTTCCACTTTGTTGTTCTTGAGTTGCGTCCTTGTATCCTGAGTTCTGAGAGCCATTCTAGCAAATTATGAACCTGAGGAGGGGGTCGTGGGAACTCTTAATTTGTAGCCAAGTCAGACAGAAGTCGTGGGTCACCTGAGGAGAGAGTCTTGTTGGAGGGGGAGAGTCTTGCAGGCCTGAGCCCTTAACCTGTGGCATCTGATTCTACCTCCAGGTAGATAGTGTCAGAATGGAATTGAATTGTAGGACACCCAGCTGGTGTCTGCAGAGAATTAGAGAATTTCTTGGTGTGGGAAAAAGACCTACACATTTGGAATACCAAAGTTTTCTGTCAGTAGGGAGAAACGGAATTTTTCCTTTCCCTGGGTCTAGTCAGCTATCACAATAGCACTTCTGATCTTTGAAACAGTCTTGTGAGAGAGGTAGAATCTCCATTTTATACACAAAGTATGCTACAAAATTTCTCAATACCTGGTCATCTGATTAAAAAAATGACTATACCTAGATATTCATACCAGCTGAATAAAAGATGCTCAATCCATCAACAACCAAGTAAGAACCTATCGAATACAAGGACAGGGAGTAAAAAAAACCCACCAGTGATTTCCTGTGACCCCTCTATGAGTAAGTCAGTCACTCAGGCTGGAGAGGAGAGCAGTCTGTCTCCTCCTCAGGAAATAACTCATGTGAGATTTGAGCAGACAGAGGGATAAATGCCCCTACAAATTCCACCCCGATCCTGAAGCAGCGAGGGGAAACGCAGAATATATGGAGTTTGTTTCTGTGTTGTCGTTTGAAGTATCTGCTCACTGACAGACAGTCGTGTTCTTAATGATCTGCAAAGTACAGACCCTCACCTGGAAGATGACAGGATAATGGGGGGGGTCTGCTATAGACTCAGAATGCATGGTATTTATTAGGAGCATTAAAAATAGACAGCCGTGTTCTTAATGATCTGCAAAGTACAGACCCTCACCTCGAGGATGACAGGATAATGGGGGGGGGGGTCTGCTATAGACTCAGAATGCATGGTATTTATTAGGAGCATTAAAAATAGACCGTACATTCTTTTTCAGAATTCTTCGGCTTTTCTGACAGACGTGGAGCAGCTGCCACCACTTTACGCGGTGCTTTCTACTTTGTAACCGGCCACAGTTGCAGGGAACCCCTGCACTCCCGTTCGCAGCGCTCCGGCTTTCCTGTGGTGACAGCAGCAGAACAGGCTGCGCTGCCCATGGCTGGAAGGAAATACCTTCCTTCATTTTGCGTGCTTCAAATTCAGCTTCACTGAGCCACAGTTCACCCAGGGGAGCCAGTTAATTGGGTTAGTCAGTGAACCTGGGGGAGCCTGCCAGGTAGGCAATCAGAGGAGGGGCATACAGGACAGTGGAGAGATTTGGGGTTCCTTTTGATGGAGACATTCATGTGAGAAAAAGAATGTTTCAAACTGCTTTTGAATTGAGACTTTTAAAAATTGTTTTGTCTGTTTTTTGGCCTGGGGCTGCAAACTCGAAATGACAAAAGCAGTTCTTTCACCTCGAGTTTAAGTCACAGAGCTCCCACAGCCAGTGTCCACACGCAGCGGCTGCCTGGGGCCACACCCGGCAAGTGGAAACACAAGACTGTGTCCCACCACTGCCCCCTCTCTCCGTCCCTGGCCATGGGTTTGGCTGATTTTCCCTCTTCTTTTCTAGTTTTTCCATGTTAGCTGGATTTAGCAACTGTTGTTTTAGCTGTAATCGGAGATCAAGTGTGGTTCAATCATCCTAACATCACAAGGTGCAGTTCTGTTTCCAGAGCTGACGTTTTAAACCCTTTGTTACTTGCTCAGTGCCAATATCACCAGAGTACTTCCTTTAGAGTATGTGAAAGGAAATCAGTACCAGGGTGATGCTGTAAATCAGGTTTCACCGAAACCCCCGCCCTCCCAAAGGCAAATCAATGTTTAGGGCTCCCTGAGGAACGGCGGGGTGGATTTCCTGATGACTCGAAACCAAACCCCGGAGCCCTCAACTCTGCCTAAACGTGGACTGGGAACAGGTCACACATATGGTAAAAATTAAAAAGCATCCTCCCCCTTCCTCTCTCTTGGCCTAGAGATAGGCTAAATGGATATGCCTCATATGAGATGGGTCACCAGAATAGAGGGCAAAATAATCTTTGGGTAAGAATTTTCTGAAGATCATCTTAACAGAAGTGATCACCTACCATCACGCGCTCCAAAAATGAGAAGGGAAAGATGCTGATTTTATTTTATAGGTCAAACATGTACAAAACCACCATCACAGGGCTTCCCTGGTGACACAGTGGTTAAGAATCCACCTGCCAACGCAGGGGACATGGGTTCAAGCCCTGGTCCGGGAAGATCCCACATGCCATGGAGCAACTAAGCCCCTGCGCCACAACTACTGAGCCTGCGTTCCAGGGCCCGCGAGCCACAACTACTAAGCCCGCATGCCACACTACTGAAGCCCGCATGTCACAATTACTGAAGCCCGTGCGCCTAGAGCCCGTGCTCCACAACAAGAGAAGCCATCGCAACGAGAAGCCCGCGCACTGCAACAAGCAGTAGCTCCCGCTCACCGCAGCTAGAGAAAGCCCGTGCAGCAATGAAGACCCAATGCGGACAAGAATAAATAAAATAACAAAACAAAACAAAAAAACTACCATCACAACTTCTGGTTGATCCTTACAACTTAGGGATGCTCTCGGGAAGGGCTTGAGTTGGGTGTTACAAACGCCAAGGAAGCATTTCCTATATGACACAAAATTGCTGGCAACATTTACAAGGTGCTTCACAAAGTGTGGCCACACAATTTCATTAACCCCTCTGAAGAACCCTAAATGTGTGTCCCTTTTACAGGTGAGGAAGCAAAGCTGAGAGAGGAAAAGCAAGTGGCTAGAGGCCAGAGGGCTGGTAGGTGGCTGACTGGGACTGGCCTCTGCTCTATTTGACTGTAGATCCAGAGATGTCTATTAATTTGTGAAAAGGTGCCTTCAAACACCAAATCAAAACAGTGTGGGGATTCACAGCCTGCCTACGATTCCCGGCAGCCCCGCCACAATGTGTCCACGCTGAAGTGCAGGCACGTCAGGCTTGGTGTGGAGGATACACAGTGGGCGTTCAACAGGCTAGTGTGAATACTGTGCCTTGTTTGAATCCACTGTTCACAGTCACATGGAATTGCCCAGTAAACACTGTTAAAATTGGCTTCAGCATTTTAATATAAAAGAGCACTAGAGTCTGGTCTCAATTCCATTAAGGATGATGTCTGTCACCTTGGGGCATGACTGCTTCTGTTCCCAGCCGTCCCAGCCCCGTGCAGCCACTCAGGAGGCCTTGCCCACCCCCTGCTGACTGCCTTAGCCAGGTGGAGCTGTGGACTCCACTGTGACGCCCATGGGTTTTTCTGACTGATTAGTAAATCCCGAGCTTATTCAGGAATTCCTCAGGGTCTCCTAGCACAGAATCATCTTCCACATTTCTGTAAAGCCACCTCTAGTTAGGAAAAAGGAGTGAGGACACAAAAGGGGAAGGTGGGAAGTTCCCCAAAGACATGACTCCTGGCTTCAGGATGTCAGGGCTCCCTGATGCTACACCAAGGACATGTGCTGTCTCCAGTGGCTGAAGCCACCACAGGGAAGTTCCCACACAGAGGAGACCCAGATGGAAGCAGGCGAACAGGCTGGGGAGGCATGAAAATCTTCTCCTCCCAAGAACCACCTTATACTGCTGGGTTAACGGCTTGCATTCTGGGGAGACACAGATCTAAATGGAACCCTGGCTTGGCCACTTACTAGCTGATGACCCGGGGGCAAGTCAGGCAAGCTCTTTGTCCCTCGGTGTCGCTTTCTATAAAACGAGGATAATGACGGTAGCCCCTCGTGGGTTAGCGGTGACACCAGTGACATAAAGAGTTAGCACAACACCAGGAGGCACTCAGAAGGTCATCGACTTTGTCACTGTTGGTACAGCTGCCATCTAGAGCCACTAGATGCCTGGAAAATTCCCCACAAAGCTTCCTGGGACGAGCATCAAAGTTCACCCCATGGCAGGCCCTGGAGGCATTAGAAAGAGACCATTTGGGTGCCAAGTCTGGCATCTGAGGGTCTTGAACGCCCCCCACTCAGCATGCTCCCTCCCGCTCCCCTGCCATCAGTGTGCCTTCCCCGCCCGGAGCCCAGACTGTCTGCCCATCCCACACCAACGCACACCCACACGCAGCTGACGAGTCACCACTCCGCCGCCGCTTCTCTCCGCCAGCCTTTCCCAGGCTGGTCCCAGCCCCCGTGGGATTTCTATTAGCGCTGTCAGCCTGTGGCCTGCACAGCCAGCGCTCTCATACATCTAGTTGTTTCCTGTGCTGCTGGCCCTCCCGACTCATCATTAGTAACGGCAACCAAGCTCTGCTGAGTGCTCTACAGATCTCACGTGCGCTACGCCTGTTATCCCATGATCGGCTATCTCCCCAACACCTCTGTTAGGCAGGCATTTCTACCATCATCCCCATGTTACTGAAGAGGCCACCAAGCGGCTGTCCACTCGGCTCTCCTCCCTCTCCCATCCCCGGTGTGGCCTGGAGCAACAGTTCCCTCGCCTTACGCGAACAAGGCAGCCACAAGTGCTAGAAAATGCTCACCTGCCTGCAGAATGTTGACCCCCAAGGACTCACAACAACTGTGCCTAATTCTTGGGGGTGGGGTGGGAGATGTAGGGAAGACAGGAGGCAGAGGAGGGGGAGGGCTCCCACTAAATGCTGTTTAAGGACTTTTCAAACACACTGTTGGTCGCTGACACGCCGAGGCCCAGATCCACAGAGTGATTTCCGTGACTGAGCTTGTCAGGTCCACGTCACCTCTGCTGCGAGGGAAGTGGGCGACGTCAGAGACGGAGAGGCTGCGAGCTGAGGTCCTGCTTTCGCTTGTTATTTGTTTTGGAGCCATTTCCTCCTCTGCTAGCTCCTCCAGGACAGGGGGAGGACGCGTCCACCTCAGTCTGATTCCCCCAGCCTGTCTGGTCCGGAGCCTGGCACAGAAGCCACTGTTAGTAGCCATAAAAACTACCGTTGAGCAGGCATTTACTGCCCAGTTATAAACCAAAACTCTTATAGGGACTACCTCTCTTTTATCCTTAAAATGTCCTCACGAGGGAGGTGGATGCATCATCTCCACTTGTTCGTTCAATGAATGAACGCTAGGAAGACAGTGGCATTTCAGACATGCTGGCTCTCTACCGGAACACTGCCGGAAGAGGGATTCTAACCAGGGTCCCCCAATCACGGTAGAGCAGCACGCTGGGCGGTGGGGTCTGCCCAAAGTGGGTTCAAGTCCCAGCTCTGCCCCCTTTCAGCTGTGTGATCCTGGGTAAGTTTACTGAATTTTGCCGAGCCTCAGCTTCCTGATCTCACAACATTCTTATGAAAATCAGATGAATCTATGTGCAGAAGTCTCAGGCACAGAGCTGCCATTTAGGCATCTGGCTGGCTCCCTCCTTCCCTTACTCACTGCGAGACCAGCACAGCCTCAAGCTGTATGAATGTGGCCCCCAAACTATTTCCCTTTTAAAAAGCCCCCCAAAAGTGTCATTATCTGAAAGTGGGGATGGGAAGGAGAAAGTGAAGATAATTGTGTTGAAACAAAAAATGTTTCAGGTTGTAGGACAACGCCTTTCACCGGATGACTTCAGTGGTGACAACAAACAATACTGTGGGCGTTGAGTGTAGTACAGCTCGTCCCCAGACCTCCGTCTGCTCTGAGAAAGGGAGCCGGGGGCGGCTGCTTCTCAAGTCAATTCTAAGAATCGCATCAGAACAGAATCTGAGTAGGATTCACTATCCAGACATATTCTGCCAAGGAAGCACAGGGTCTGAAATAATCACCTGCACCTATATATTTCTTCACTAATAAAATGGAGATTATAATTGTATCCGGGTTCCTTATATGACACAAGATAGCTGTTAGCTTTGCATTGTATTAGTATCAGGAAATTCACTGCTGAAAATGTGGAACTTTATTGCCTTCCTCCCTTCCTTCCTCTCTCCTTGCCTCGTAAACTCAGAGCTTCAGAGGCTACAGTATTTTCAAATAATAACACTTTACTGGTCAGGGGATTTATGCTCTGGGAAATCTGGCAAGTTGGAGTTTCAAAATTAAAATTTTGGATTAAAAAATGTTTGAAGCTCAATAAGGGATAGCAATGTGCGTTTATTCACGAGTCTTTTTTAAAAAATCTTGGTGAAAATTTTTATTAGGCTAGAATTTCAGAGCTGGAAGGGAACTCTGAGATCAACAGGTCTTCCTTCATTTACCAGATGAGAAAACTGGGGTCAAGGGAGATTAAGATTGTTTCTATTGTTTGCCTTACAATTGTTAGAATTCAACAAAAGGTAGTATTCTCTTTTAACCAACTGCACTGGCTCTGAGGCTCACGTCAAGCTTCTCTCCACACTTCAGCAAGCCCCCGATTGTCAGTTTGGGTACAGGCCACTTTAGGACTGCAAAGGCTGTCAAATGTTTATTCTGGAATCTAACAATTCCCAGATGTCCATCTATATTCCAGGTTCCGGCTAAAGCCTGATGTGTCAAAGAAAAGAGTGCTAACAGAACAGTGATTTGCAGCAAGACTGTGCCTTCCGTGGGTTTTAAGACAAATTCTCTGTGCTGGCGTTCAGCCCCATCACAGCACAGCTCTAATCAGCCTTGCTAGCTTTAGTCCCTCACGTTCCTCTCCCAGATGCTCATCCTCCTCTCTGTGCCCCCCGCCCCCACCCGGCATCTGAGCGAGACCCAGAGCCCAGGGAGGCCCCACCACCTCACCACCCACCCACCCGGTCATAGGGGCCTGGAGATTATACCCTCTCACTTCCTCCACTTCCCTCCGGCCTGCTCTCAGCCAAGCCACTATCCCTCTTGGGCCAGCACATCATCTCCAGTCTGTCCTGCATTCCAGTCTGTCCTGCACTCTGGGGCCATCGTTCTGAAGCAGCAATCTCATCATGTCACCCTGCTCAAAACCCTCCAGTCCCCACATCTCTCCACGTGAAGTCCCCACATCTCTCCACGTGAAGTCCCCACGTCCTCGTGTAGCCAACCAAGCCCTGCGTGGCTCAGCCGTCCGGCCTCAGCCTCCCTGCCCAGGCTCCTAGCTCTGCTGAGCCATCTGAGTCACATACGGTTTGTCCTCCTTTCTCTCACCTAGTCTAGGCCTTTCCACGTGCAGTTTCTGTGGCATAGAATGGTTTTCTTGCTTTCTTTCTGTTTGCCGCTCCTTCTAGTCACATCTTAGATGTGTCTCTTCCTCTAGAATTCGCTGGGAGCCCCCAAGGCCGGTCAGTTTCCTCCTTTGACTTCTTCTAGGAACAGAGGAAGAATCCATAGTTCCTCCGCTCCCTCTGCACTGTCTCTGTCTCCCCAGCTGGACAGACGTCCTAAAGGACAGGGATGGAGTCTTTTTTTTCTTCACTGCCCTAAAAATCCTCTGTGCTCTGCCAACTTATTTATCCTCTCTCTCCCCTGGCCCTTGGCAACCAATGAACTTTTAACGCCTCCGTATTTTTGCCTCCTCCAGACTGTAATGTCATTGGAATCATACAGTGCATAATAGCCTTTTCAGACTGGCTTCTTTCATTTACTAACATGCACTTAAGTTTTCCTCCATGGCTTGCTAGCTCATGCCTTTCTAGCACTGAACAATATTCCATTATCTGGATGTATCACAGTTTGCTTACCCATTCGCCCAGTGAAGGACATCCTGGTGCCTCCGAGTTCTGGCAATTATGAGTAAAGTTGCTATAAATACCTGTGTGCAGGCTTTTGTGTGGACATAAGTTTTCAGTTCATGTGGGGAGACACCAAGGAGTGTGATTGCTGGATGGACGGTAAGAGCATGTTAGTTTTGTAAGAAGCCACCAAACTGTCTTCCAAACTGGCTGCACCGTTTTGCATCCCCACCAGCAATGAATGTTCCTGTTACTCCACGTCCTTGCCAACATTTGGTGCTATCAGTGTTTTGGATTTGGGCCATTCTAATGGGTGTGTGATAGTATCTCATTATTGCTATAAGTTACAATTCTCCAATGACAGATGATGGGGAACATCTTTTCATGTGCTTATCTGCCATCTGCATATCTTACTTGGTGAGGAAACGTGAGCTGTCCCAAGACACGCCCCTGCTCCCGCGCGCCTCTATTCTGACCACTCTCCACTCTAAGATCACAACGCAAAGGCCACCCAGCCGTCAGGACAGGTGAGGTTTCCCGCAGCCAGCAGCGCTCCACACTGGCTCCAACACCCCCCAACATTCTTTTGTTCAACCTCTCTCGTGGCAGAGACTGTATTTAACTACGCAAGACAGTTGACTACCTGATCCCGCGGGAAGCCGTAAGCTCTTTGAGGGGAAGGATCCATCTTTCACACTTTAAAGAAATAATTATTTTTAAAACTTACATATGGTAAAACCCCTGATTTTCTGGTGAATAACTCTATGAGCTTTAACACACACGTGTCTATGTAACCACTGCCACCACAACCTTGCTCACTTTCAGTTCCCTCCTACGACTATTCAGTTAAGACATTGAAGAAAATTGCACCATGTCACCTAAGACATGAACACTCTGCAAAGTGGCAAGTTTTATCATGTGCCTTTTCTTGAATTGAGATTAAAATGCAAATTCTATCAAGTCCTCTCAGGAACATTGACCAGAGACACTTGGCTGTTTCTCTCACTGGGAATATCCTTCTCTCCTCACAATTCTACCCATATACGCCAGCGCCAGATCAAACGCTCTTTCACGGGGGCTTCCCCAGAGCCTCTCTCCATCTCTCCCCTCTCGGAATTCTCCGTTGATGCACCTTGTCCTTTACTGCCGAATATACACACGCTGGTGAGTCCCGGTGCCTGTTCCGTCTTTTCTGTAGCATGGGGGCTTTGTGTCTGACTCTCCGTGAGGCTGGCCACGAGCTCTGCCCGGCGCTTGATGAACTCCCACCTGCCCCAAGGCTGTTAAAAGCAGAGTGGTTCTAAATGCCCTACTCGGTCCATTGCCCATCCCCCGCCCCGGGAACAGAAATGCAGTGGCACTTTCTGAGCCTTAGTCATTTTGACAGCTAGCGGCTTACACAAGAGCCATCGTTGCATTGGCTGAGGCAAAGTCAGCGCACCGGGAGGTTCAGGGTGGGCGACGCGTGAGCAGCGTCTCCTGGAACAAGCAGCCACGTCTCGAGCCTCCCTCTCCCAGTGGGAAAACCACCAAGTTCCTTCTGCTGAAGGGATTAAGGGTTGAGCATAAGAAACTGCTTGTTGATCTGAAAATGGAAGGTAAAATAGGTACCCCAAGGAAAAGAACTATAAATGCCCATCTTGAAAGTTAATTATGCTTCTCTTACCAATCCTGAAATGGGGAGGGGAAAATTCTACTTAATAGCTGAAAGCACAGGCCGTAAAGTCAATTGGCCAGACTCAAATTTTGATTCTATCACTTTCCCGAGGTATGGGATCCTGACCAATAACTTCACCTTTTCGAGCCTCACTTTCCTTTCTATAAAACGGGCATACTGGGACTTCCCTGGGGGTGCAATGGATAAGACTCCACACTACCAATGCAGGGGGCCCAGGTTCGATCCCTGGTCAGGGAACTAGATCCCACTTGCATGCTGTTACTAAGAGTTTGCATGCCACAACTAAGGAGCCCGCCTGCCGCAACTAAGGAGCCCATGTGCTGCAACTAAGGAGCCTGCCTTACTAACACCCAGCACAACCAAATAAAAAAACCAAAACAACAACAACAAAAACCCGGCATACTAATACTTTTAAAAAATAGTTGTCAAGATTAAATTAAATGAGATGGATCCCGTGAAGCACTAAACACAGTACTTGGGACACAATAGACACTTGTAAAACAGTAGCTACTATATTTATTCTTGCTGTTGTTATGCTCTCTACCTTTCATAAGGCATTTCGAGCATTAATACATTATTTCATTTGATCTTCATAGTTATTCTCAGAGGGAACATTAATCCTATGCCAAGGCAGAACCAAAGCTCAGAGCATCATTGGTGACCTGGTTTTGCGGTCCCCCTGGCCAGACCACAGCACCAGACTCTGAGCTTCTGGTGGAACTCAGAAATCGAAAACAGTCTCTCTATTTCCAGCACTTGGCCCAGGAAGGGAGAAGGGGTCCAACACTCAGGGCTGGCTGGCGGGTGGAAGGGTGGGGGAGCTCCAAGAGGCAAGCCAGTTGTAAAGTTAAGAAGACACTCAAGGCCACTGGGTGGGTGAAGCCGCAGATGCTGGTAAATTATCCAAGGGAGCTAAGATTCCAAATGGCATTTTGCCAACCCATTTAACATTTACACTTTAAGCTATCAATTCTACCCTCAAGCCTGGAAGTTTGACTGCCAAGAACAGCATGGTCAGAAACACAAGGTGAAAAAGAGAGCAGAATCAATTTTTGTTTCATGTTGAGAATGTGCTGTTTTCAGCATGAAAACCTGGGAAAAGGATGCAAAGAACGGCAAGCTTCTCCCAGCTGACAGCGCACTTACTGTGGTGGATGTGGGCAGCGGGGAGGCCCCCACAGGGAGGGAAGAGAGCTTTGGAGGCCCAGTGGGGCAAAGATGTCCTCTGGGAAGGCCTGACCAGGCACCACTGCCTCTGCATCACTTGGGGTGGGCATGCAAGGCTGGGCACAGGGAGGCTGGGGTAGGGAAAAAGTAGGGGACCTCAAGGGAGGCAGTTTGGTTCCTGAGCAGTGACTCTACTTAGGATCTTTTCTAAAACCTTGGGGCAGGGGCAAACCTGCAAAGACAAACGAGGTAATACTGTAAAATATATGTTCAGATATGAAGTAGGGAATTGTTCTGTTTGAGAGCCGGTGGATATCTATTTCAGACAAGGCATCCAGTCCCAGAGATCCTGTGGCCTGATGGGCGGGGCAGGTGCCATTCTTGGGCCGGATAAAAGAAAGATGATCCTAAAAGGGGGTGAAGATATTCAATTTCAGGCAGCTCTGTGTCAGGCACGTACCTTCCTTCTGATTTCTGCAGACACCAGCTGGCTGGGGGAGGGGAAAGATAGGCAGGAAGAAAGAAGAGAGGATCTCCCCAGCCGTGGAGGAAAACAGGGGAAGCCAGAGGGAGGAAGTCGTTCTGGGTTCAAAGAAATCAACTTAGAAAGCTTCCTTTATAAAAATAGCCATTGGCAAATCCTACTCTATTTATATCACCCGTCCAAGATCACTATCAGGATCCTGGGCTGAATCACAAGACCCAGTAAATAATCCTCACAAGTACGGGGTGCTGGCTGCCTGATTTATGGGAAGATGTTTGAAACACCATGGGAGCAACTAAGTCAGGGAAAATTTGAGCGCTGGCACCAAAAGGTGCACTTGCAAGTGGATCTCACTTTACATAAATAGATAGGTTCCTGAAAAGTTGGCTCTAAAATAAATTCAATTAATGGAGTCACATTTTCCTAGTGAATCACATTTTAAAACCAGAGATGGATTAGGGTAGGGGTGGCTGAACAAACACAACAAAACAATGATGGCCCTGCGAGTAAATAAAAACCACCCTTCATTCACCAAACTTTAAAATGGCACTTACTTAAAAGGCCATTATAAATGCTCATAAAATACGAACGATTTGTCAGCAAACATAGGCCTACGGTCTGTGACACACAAGAGTTTGCACCAGGCTTTGTGAGGGCTCTGCAGGCTCCAGTGCCTGCCCCTTGGGAGCTCACAATCTGGGACTTTAAAGAAAATGACACTAAACAGTCATGTGCCATCAGAAAAACATCCCCCTGGATGCAGACGAGCGGTGTGCAAGGGGTCACCTGGCCCTCTAAGTGCTATCTGACCTTGGAACAGCTCTGCCTCCTTCCTGCCAGGAGAAGCCAGACCAAGCTGGCCTCTAAATATGCCTTTTCAAACCCTCCGTTTATAAGTTAAAAGCTGCTGGCCATGCGGTACTGTGTCATAACTGCTATTTATTTAACTAACTTGAAAAAAAAAGAAAAGGAAAAAAAACCATGATCTGGGCACTTTATAAATAAGAAGAGTTAAGGTACTTAAAGCTCTCTGAGAAGTTAAAGGCGTACAACCCAAGGGGTTGTTATTTTAAACTTTAAAGGGCATTTGCTCAGGGATCTGTTTGTTTGGAAAAGGCCTGCCTCATTCTACTTGATGTTCTCTTGCACACAGAATACTGGTCATTGGTGACAGGAACAGACACCTAATTTGTTATTAGTTCCATAAGTGCAGATCAGGGCATACTGAATTTAAACAAGGGACGACATACTTCTGGCACTGATAAAAATGGTATCTCTGTGCTAATGACAATGTTGCCAGCAACTATAGGCATGTGCACAGAATTGGGGGACACTAGCCCAAAATGTGCTATATCCCTTAGACACTGCATGGCCCAGGAACTGGTACCACACTGGGGGCCTGCCAACAGCTAGTAAAGGTGAAACTTTTCCTGGCATTTTTTACTTAGCCCTGAAAGTGTACGAAATAAGCAGTGCATTTTTTGAAAGAATACTTTGTTTCATAATTATGAACAAAGCTATGGCAGAGACAGCTGGTTATCCTAATATCCATTCTTTCCTTCTTCCTTTAACTGATAGAATTCCTCCCAGCTTTTTTACTAGCAAGATACAGGGCTTCCCTGGAGACTACATTTCCCAGCCTGCCTTACACTACTGACGGTCATGTGACTAACTGTCGGCCAATGGGAGGCAAGAAACTTTCAGGTCATGTCCTTTAAAAGGGAAATCATTTGCCCTCAACTGCCTCTTTCCCCCTTTCCAGAGCGCGGACTTGGCATCGCCAAGCCCGCTTTGACAACACCCAGCAGGGTTTCTTAATCCTGAAGTCCACAGACTGCAAAGGGGTCCATAAATAGAATTGTTGGCCTATCAACTTGGATGGGGAAAAAGGCTATACAAATTTATTTTCACTAACTTCTATTTGAAATGTAGCATTTCCTTCAGTTATCAGGTAGAGAAAAAAATATAGTATATTAGCAGTATCCAAGACTGTGTCAGCAACAGACATTTACAGATATTCTCATACCACATGATACTTGTTACGGATTACCTTGAAATATTATATGAACTCATCAATATTTTTTTATTTTTTAAAATAAATTTATTTATTTATTATTTATTTATTTTTGGCTACGTTGGGTCTTCGTTGCTGCACACGCGCTGTCTCTAACTGTGGCGAGCGGGGGCTACTCTCCATTGCAGCGCGCAGGTTTCTCATTGCAGTGCGCGGGTTTCTCATTGCAGTGGCTTCTCTTCTTGCGGAGCGTGGGCTCTAGGCCCATGGGCTTCAGTAGCTGTGGCTTGCGGGCTCTAGAGCGCAGGCTCAGTAGTTGTGGCGCACGGGCTTAGTTGCTCTGCGGCACGTGGGATCTTCCTGGACCAGGGCTGGAACCCGTGTCCCCTGCATTGGCAGGCGGATTCTTAATTACTGCACCACCAGGGAAGTCCACTCATCAATATTTTGAAATTATTGTAGTCATTATACTTGCCACTAGATCATTATTTGATGTATTAATAAAGCATGTGTTACTATATTATGAGCTTGTTTCTTTTTTTATTACTTTGATAATTGTATTTCAACATAATTACTTTCCTTTGTAATTCTATGTATTTTATCTTACACATTTAAAAATATCACTCAAAAAAATATTACTCTTTGAAGTGGTCTGTAGGCTTTGTCACACTGCCAAAGGGATCCATCACACACACACACAAAATATTATGAAGCCTTACCTAGGGAGTGGAAGAGCAGTAATATTTAAGGAACTCAGGTCCATGGATGACCTTGTATAGTAGAGCCACCCTTCAAGTTCTGGACCACTGCTCTAGAGCAGGGCTGCCCAACAGAACTTGCTGTGATGACAGAAATGTTCTATATGTGCCTTTCAATACAACAGTCTCAGTCAAGTGGCTACTGAGGATTTGAAATGAGGCCACTACAATGCACCCTGCGATACATCAGCTGGTAGAGCGGAGGACTGCAGAGGTGAAATGAGGCCAGTACCACTGAGGAACTAAATTTTAAATTTTATTTAATTTTAATTCATTTAAATGCAAACAGCCACACATACCTAGGGGCTACCATGCTGGATAACACAGCTCTAGACTGTTATATGAGAGAGAAACACATTTCTGTCTGGTTTGAACTGCCATATTTTGGGGTCTCTCTGTTACAGTATTTTAACCTATACCTTAACTAATGCAGAAGCTTACTTGGAGTCAATAATAATAAATATACTAGGGATAGAAGGCACATTTGTAGATACAACAGGTAAAGAAACTCATTAACTGAAACCAAGATTTAGAACAGGAAATTTCTATTTACAAAGCATTCCCGTGCACATTATTTTACCTGCTGCCTCTAATCACCCTGTGCTTATTATTGCACCTGTCTTACTCTCAAATTGGTTAGGCAACTTTGTTGAAGTTACAAAGATGGTAGAGCCAGAAGTCAAATCCAGATCTTACCACCACACCTTGTGCTTTCTAGCCCTTCAAATGCCTCTGGATGGCGGTCAGCAGTCAGCAGTGACCCAGCAGCTGCAAAAGACCTACAGCCAGCACTTAGCCACCCCACCCCTCTCCTAGATGCCCATCTGCCTCTAGGGCACACACAGCTGCCAAGTCCTTTTTCTGGCCCTGTGGGCTGTGGGATGCTGCAGGCATCTGAATTTCCCAAATTCCTGGCAAAGTGCCCATTTCCTTTGGTGTCTATTGTCTTACAAGGACTTCTGAGTGCTGGAAATGGTGGCTAAAACACTCTTCCTCAAGTCCAGGTAAGGACTTGGAAATGACAGGGTCTTTTCAGCAAAACTTACTGCAAGTCATTTCAATGACAGCTCATTTTCCTCCCTTTGAAATTAGTTCAAAGAACACTATTATTTTAGAACAACCACCAAACAAAGTAATACGTTATAATTTTATCAGTTAACAAAAGGGCCATGTCTTAAATTCTAAACAACCTAGACACCAAAAGGAGAAAAGCCAATACTGAGGTGTGACTACACCCCACATGTCAAGCTGTGGAGGCCAGGCAACACCCACCCTGCTTGCTGCCAGTCTTGGTTCTATCTGCCAGCACACCCTTCTGTTCCCTAGGCCCACAGAACTCCTACTTATCCTTCAAAAACCCAGTCTGTCCACTCTCATTATCACTTCTTCCATTTTGTTTTGTTCTTTTAAAAAAGTTTTCATTTGATTCTAAGCTATATTTGAGCAAAGTTTAAAAAGCCAAATAATTCCAAGACTTGTTATGAAAAACAGCAGGCCTCCACCTTCTCCTCCCCATGCTGAGTCACCTGATGCTAGTCAAGCATTTACCTCCCTGTTAAAATAATATGTCTACAATCTTGTGACAGAAGAAATATATATGTATATATTTGGTCACTCCAATGACTGAAATATATTTCTCATACATATCTGGTCTTCATCCACGGTTCTTGGCTCACAGCTCCCCAAAACCGTGGAATTTCCTGAGTGATAAGAGCAATGGGAGCATCTTTTCTTATAATATTTGTTCTCTCGTCCTCAGTTCCTGAAAACTCTTCAGAACCATAAAGGTGAAATGGGTGTCAAGTCCCTTTCCACCATAACTGGGTTCATGTTTTGTTTTGCTTTGATTTATTTTTTGGCCACGCTGCGCAGCCTGGGAGATCTTAGGTCCCCCACCGGGGATTGAACCCAGGCCACCGCGGCGAAAGCACCGAGTCTTAACCATGGGACAGCCAGGGAATTCTGGGTTCATGTTAATAAGGTGACTTGTGGAAATCTCCTAAAGATGGGGGCAGGGGACTGGTTGCCAGGGGAACTAACCATGAATAGAGGACTGTAATTTTCAGTTCCACCCTCTGATTTCCAGGGAGGGGAGGGGCGGCTGGAGGCCGAATCGTTCACCAATGGCTAATGATTTAATCAATCATGCCTATGTAATGAAGCCTCCATAAAAACCCAGGAGGAGGGGGCTCAGAGAGCTTCCATGGTTAGCAAACCAGATTGCTTCCATGTGCCAGCATGCCAGGCCCCATGCTCCACAAGGACAGAAGCTCCTTTGTTTAGGACCTCGTTCTATGTATCTATTCTTTTGGCTGTTGATTCATATCCTTTAATATCCTTTGTAATAAACTGGTAACCTAGTAAGTTGGTTTCTTGAGTCCTGTGAGCTGCTCTAGCACATTAACTGAACCCAAGGAGGGGGTTGTGGGAACCTCTGATGTAGAGCCAGTCAGTCAGAAGTACACTAACAACCTGGACTTGTGACTGGCATCTGAAGCAGGGGGCAGTCTTATGGGACTGAGCCCTTAACCTGTGTAAACAGTGTCAGAATTGAGTTGAATTGTAGGACACCCAGCTGGTGCTGGAGAATTGCTTAGTGTGGGGAAACCATCACCCCACATTGGAATTGGGTACAAAATCTTTAATGTCTATATTGTTACTTCTTGGTTGTTTTTTTTTTTTTTTCAGGTTTAAGCATTATATGTCTATTTCTCTTTTTGGTAAATGAGGACTTAGCTCTCTTCCACCGTTAAGCACGCCCTTACCCCTGTGATCGCAAATTCTTACCTTCCTATCCTCTCATCCTTACAACATAATTATAATTCCGATTAGATCAATGTCTAATCACTATATCTAGGTGAACTGTGTAATATGCTAGGATTACTTTTTTTTCCCTTCTACAACATTGCTTTCTCTGGAGTTAACAATTGCCTTTTTTGGTTTGTTTTACTTCGTTCCTAGGTACTTTTCCGTAATTTAATCCTAAACTTTCTGCAATTATCTAAATCTCCTAACTATATGCTCAGACACATTAGGTATTCAAGCAATTTCGTTTCCTTAACAAAATCTGTGCTAGAGACCTATGGCCTGATCCAATCTGTTCTAGTTGCCCTTAGCGCTTCAGGCACAACTGTAATCCTGAGCTTTCCCTTCACCATTATTCTGAGGATTCCTTTGACTCTCTCCTGTGTACCATTCCCCACTTCCTACATTCCATGTCTTCCTCTTCCTTGGTTTACTCTTTTGTTTTTCTGCAGTTCATCCTTCAGTGGTTTCTTCAGAAAGGGTGAACAGAAGGTAAATTTTTTGAGATCTTAACGTATCTGAAAATATTTTTACCTTCACACTCAATTAACAGTTTGGCTGGATACAGAATTGTAGATTAGAAATAATTTTCCTTCATGGTTTGAAAGCACTGTTCCATTGATCTCTGGTTTCCAATGCAGTTACTGAGAAGGAAAAACTATTCAGATTTTAAAAACTCTTTATATATGACCTTTTCTTTCTTTAAGCTGTAGGTATTTTTTGACCCCACTGTTCTGAAATTTCACTGTGATGGGCCTTGGTGTTAGCCTATTGTTATTCTCTGTTCTGGGCAGTTAGCAGACTCTTCCAATCCACAAACTGTATTTCTCAATTTTGAGAAATTTTATTTAATTCCTTCTTTATTTTTTCTTTTCTGTTTCCTCTTTCTTTCTGGAACCTATATTATTTGGATGTTGGCACTCCTAGCCTGACCCACTAATTTGCTTATCTCTTCTCCCCTATCTTCTATTTCTTTGTCCTTTTGTTTTAATTTCTGGAAGATATTCTGAATTTCATTGTCAAATTCTTCTACTGAATTTTAAACTTATATTTTTAATTTCTGAGAGCTCTTTTTAATTATCTGAATATCCATTTTTATAGCCTTTTACTCTTATTTCATGAACATAATCTCTCTCTTATCTCACTGAGAACCTAAATGATGATGGGATTTTTAGGAATACATGAAATTTTCATCCCCTGGCATAATCTATTTCCTTCAAATTTAGTTTAGTCTCTTTCAACTCAGATGTCAAGTAATACTTGGTTTCTGCTTCTATTCAAGGAGGTACTTGATTTTAAGTCCCCCGTGGACCTCACTGTGGGGCTGTCTGGCTGAGCTGTCATCTCAGAGCTCCTGACGTTTTCTCTTTAGTGTTGGTCAGATTCCCAGGAGGAGGATCATCCACTCTCCCATCTGGAAGGTATTTAAGCTGAAGGACCTGTGTTGTGGGAGCCCAGGATGAGGAGAAGGTCTGACCTCTCTGTATTTGATATGTAAACATTCATTTACTCCCACGTTTTCAGTGATACATCCTATTTTCAACTTTGGCTGATGTGTCCTTGTCTAGAAACCCTGTTTTACTCTGACTCTTAACCAAAGTTGTACAAAGCTAGGGTGGGGATCTAATTGCTTCTTACGACAGACTTTCAACTAACCTTCCTGTTTTAAGTCTCATATTTACTTCCCATTTTCAGATGTATCTACTGTCCCCAATTCCCAAGTCTTCAGGTGGTTCTGAGGAAAATATTGGCTTTCTCTACTGGCTGGCTTAGAATTTAACCTTCTTGTTGTCCATTTGTCTTGGTCAGTTCAGGCTGCTATAGCAAAGATACTATAGATTCGGTGGCTTAACCAACAAACTTTTATTTCTCATAGACCTGGAGGCTGAGAAATCCAAGATCAAGGTACCAGCAGATTTGGTGTCTGGTGATGGCCTACTTCCTAGTTTACTGATGGCCCTCTTCTCACTTTGTCCTCACAAGGTAGAAGGGGCAAGGGAGCCCTCTAGGGTCTCTTTTAGAAGGGACTAATCCCATTCATGAAAGCCCCACCCTCATGACCTCATCTCCTCCCAAAGGCCCCACTTCCAAATACTATCGCACTGGGGACTGGGTTACAACATATCAATTCTGGGGGGACATTCAGTCTACAGCACCACCTTTTCAGATTCCAAATTTTTGGTTGTTATTTGCTCTCCCATTCTTACTATCTTTGAAGGTTTTAAAAAATATTCTCTTTACTGTGATTTTAGGACATTACAGGAGAAATAATAAATAAATAAATATGCTTAATCAACTTTTTTTGAGTATTCACACGGTTCAAGTTTCAGAAGGAAAAAAAAGCATATATAATTATGTCTCCTTCCCATCCTTAATGACCAGCCACCCAAGATCCCTCTCAGGAAGAAAACAATGTTATTGATTTCTGGTGTCCTTCCAGCCTACCTTTATCATTTTAGATCCTACTCTATATTATCAGCCTATTTGTATCATTTTAGACTTCGCTTTATTACTAAAGTACTTTTCACAATGCACTAAGAACTTCTTGAGGAAATAGATAAAAGAAACCTAGCTCCTTGGGGAGGATTAGAACAATGATAAAGTTTATCTTTATAGTTCCTTCCACTTTATGTACATTTTCCCACCTTTTACAGCCCTTTTCACTGCCTCAGACACTAAGAAGTGACCATGAAAGCTTCTCCCCACCTATTATTAAACTAGCTCTGCCAGAAAGGATCTGATAAACTGTTCTCATGTGAATGGCTAATACAGCCTACTCTGTCAATCTTCCCCAAAGTGGCTGAACTTTCAGAGGAGATAAAATTTAAGGCCAAAGGAATCAAACTCTAGCAGCTGCCATTTCGAGAGCTGCCCAAGACAACCGGTCAGTTTTGCCAAGATGTGCTGTTACTAGGACTATGCTTACCAGGAAAATTAGGTCAAGCCAGAGTGGACTCTCAACACTAGACAATTTCAAACCAAGCAAACACCAAAGATGCTATCTCTTAATATAATGAGCAACAAAGCTGAACAGGCCAATTTAAACCTTTCTACATTATAAAAAATAATCATTTTCCGTCTAAATGATAATGGGAAACATTACTGAATAACAAAATTACCATGAAGTAAATTTAAATCAAAATAAAAATAATCCACAAATTATGCCTTTTAAAATGAGTATAAAGAAATGTACCTGAAACCAAGATAGCAAAATGCTGACTTCCAGCTCTGACTATAATAAAGTAGATGGTATCAGACTTACTTTCTTGCCATAAACAATAATAAAAACAACAAATACATAAAATAACTGTTACCAGGCTCAGAGAGCAACTAATACAGGAACTCAAGCAGAGAGCAATGGTTTTGATAGAGGGACAAGGCAAAAATCAAAGTTTGATGCTGCTGAGGCGGCTGGGATTTGGGGAGCAGGTAGCAGGGATGGGTAAAACTTAGAAAGGGAACCTGGAAACCTACATGGAAATTGCCCTTGGATCCCTGGCTAACTCTTGGCGGGCAGAGTAAAGAGTGAGACTCCTAAAAGTCTGGAAGAAAGCTGGGACACTGAAGCTGAGACAGTGAAAATGCCAGATGTTAAACGTACTGGAGAGATGTTGGATTTTGGCCCAAGTCAGAGTGGAAGACATAGGTGAATACACCAAACATTTATTTACAACTCAGAAAGACCTCCTCCAAGATTATCAACCATACTTAGGATTTAAGGGCAACACTAAAATAGATCTTCCCTAAGAAGCCCAAAGCAGACCTTAGCAGAACCAAAGTGAACTTCCAGTAACTTAGCTGACTGTCTGAACAAATTTAAACACCCTAGAATACTATAACATAATGTAGGGCAAATCTATCATTCACAGTGTACGGCATATAATAAAAAATTATTAATATAGCCCCCTGCAAAAAAATTATGAAAAATGACCCAATTATCAAGAGATAAAATGGTGACTAGAAATAGATCAGAGATAACCACATATTAGATGTAGCAGACAAGGAGTTCAAAATAACATAATACATTAAAAAAAGATAGAAAAGCTGGATGAAATGATAGAATATTTGAACTTAAAATTTACCAAAAAAAAAAAAAAAATCCAAAAAAGCTTTCCAGAACTTCCAAAGACAATAACTGAAATTAAGAACTCATTGGCTACATTAACAGTGGACTGGATACAGAAGCAGACAGGATTAGTGAGCCAGTAGATAACTCAATATTAAATATCCAAAATAAAGCACAGAGAAAAAAAAAACCAGAATTACAATTACATCGAAAAGAAAAACCTATACTCTGAAAACTATAAGACACTGATGAACAAAACTGAAGATATCACAAATAAATGGAAAGAAACACCATGCTCATGGATTGGAAGAATTAATATTGTAAAAACGGCCATACTACCTAAAGAAATCTACAGATTCAATGTAGCCCCTATCAAAATACCCATGGCATTCTTCACAGAACTAGAACAAATAATCCAAAAATTTGTATGGAACTACAAAAGACCCCAGATAGCTAGAGCAATCTTGAGAAAGAAGAACAAAGCTGGAAGTTTCACATGCCCTGACTTCAAACTATACTACAAAGCTACAGTAATCAAAACAGTACAGTACTGGCATGAAAACAGACACAAAGATCAATGGAACAGAATAAAGAGCCCAGAAATAAACCCACACACATACAGTCAATTAATCAACAACAAAGGATGCAAGAATAGACAATGGCGAAAGGAAAGTGTCTTCAATAAACGGTGCTGGGAAAACTGAACAGGTACGTGAAAAAGAATAAAACTATACCATTTGCTTATACCACACAAAAAATAAAGTCAAAATGGATTAAAGATTTAAATGTAAAACCTGAAACGATAAAACTCCTAGAAGAAAACAGGCAGTATGCTCTTTGACACTGGTCTTAGCAATATATTTCTGAAACTATCTCCTCAGGCAAGGGAAACAGAATAAAAAATAAAGGAATAGGACCACATAAAACTAAAAAGCTTTTTCACAGCAAAAGAAACCATCAACAAAACAAAAAGGTAACCTACTGAATGGGAGAAAATATTTGCAAATCAGATGTCCGATAAGGGGTTAATATCCAAAATATATAAATAACTCATACAACACAATAAAAAGAACACAAATTACCTGATTAAAAAATGGGAAGACGACCTGAATAGACCATTTTACAAAGAAGACATACAGTTGGCCAACAGGCACATGAAAAGATTCTCAACATCACTAATCATCAGGGAAACGCAAATCAAAACCACAATGAGGTATCACCTCACGCCAGTTAGAATGGCTATCAAAAAGACAAGAAATAACACGTGTTGGTGAGAAAGTAGAGCAGAGGAAACCCTTGTGCACTGTTACTGGGAATGTAAATTGATACAGCCACTATGGAAAACAGTATGGAGGTTCCTCAAAAAAATTAAAAATAGAACTACCATCCAATCCAGAAATCCCACTTCTGGATATTTATCCAAAGAAAACAAAAACACTAATTTACAAAAATATATGTAATCCCTCTGTTCACTGCAGCATTAATTACAACAGCCAAGATATGGAAGCAACCTAAGTGTCCATCAACAGATGAATGGATAAAGAAGATATGGTATGTATGTATGTGTTTGTGTATACACACACACACACACACACACACACCCAACGGAGTATTTCTCAGGGATAAAAAAGAATGAAATCTTGCCATTTGTGACAACATAGACAGATTTAGAGGATATTAGTCTAAGTGAAACAAGTCAGAAAGGACGACAAATACTGTATGTTTTGACTTATATGTGGAATCTGAAAAAAATAAAATAAAACAAAAATAGACTCATAGATACAGAGAACAACCTAGTGGTTGCCAGAAGTGAGGGGGTGGGACACACACACACACACACACACACACCCACCCAACGGAGTATTTCTCAGGGATAAAAAAGAATGAAATCTTGCCATTTGTGACAACATAGACAGACTTAGAGGATATTAGTTTAAGTGAAACAAGTCAGAAAGGACGACAAATACTGTATGTTTTGACTTATATGTGGAATCTGAAAAAAATAAAATAAAACAAAAATAGACTCATAGATACAGAGAACAACCTAGTGGTTGCCAGAAGTGAGGGGGTGGGAAGACAGAAAAAAATAAGTGAAGGGGATTAAGAGGTACAAACTATCAGTTATAAAATAAATATAAATCATGAGGATGTAAAGTACAGCACAGGGAAAATAGTCAATAATATTGTAATAACTTTGTGTGGTGTGCAATCACTATGTTGTATACCTGCAATTAATATATTATTGTAAGTCAGCTACACTTCAATTAGAAAACTGTTTATATTGGGCTTCCCTGGTGGCACAGTGGTTGAGAGTCCGCCTGCCGATGCAGGGGACACGGGTTCGTGCCCCGGTCCGGGAAGATCCCACATGCCGCGGAGCGGCTGGGCCCGTGAGCCTGCGCGTCCGGAGCCTGTGCTCCGCAATGAGAGAGGCCACAGCAGTGAGAGGCCCGCGTACTGCAAAAAAAAAAAAAAAAAAAAGAAAACTGTTTATATATTTTTGAATTCTGTAATATTCGTTGTATGTTATAATCTGTTTAAAAGAAAAGAAAAATATCTCTATTCATTATTGTCATTCAAGCAAATAGCTACTTATGCTATAATATGGAAATTATACACTCTTCAAAGCCAGAAGAATATGAAACTGATCAAAATGCAACAGTGATAATAAATTCAATTAGTGGCATCTACTTTTCATTGGATAACACATGAAATAACAAATTAAGTGATACAAAAAATGAATCATGTTTTGCTAAGAATTTTTCAAACTGACTTGTTTTAATACTGTACTGATATAATACTGTAATGGTTTCTGAACATATTATATTTGAATAAGCCACAATAAAATGTCAACCATTAAAAAAAGAAAGTAATACAGATTTGAGACATGGTCAAATGATCTAACATGCATGTAATTACACTCCTATACAGGAAAAAGAGAGAATGGGAAAGAAACCAAATTTGAAAAAATAATGGCAAATAATATTCCAAGACTGAGGAAACATATCTACCCCACAGATTCAAGCTCAGTAATTCTAAGGCAAGATAAATATAAAGAGAACCAAACCCAGGTACACTACTAAATGATAAAAAGTAAAGATAAAGTCTTAAAAGTAGCCAATGGAAAAAAAAAAAGGACATGACCTTTTGGGAAACAATAATACAAAAAAAATATTTCTTAAGAGAAATGACATAAGGCAAAAGATCTGAAAAGTTCTGAAAGAAAAAAAAGTCAGCCAAAAATTCTATACCCAAGGAGAATGACCTTTAAAAAGGAATGCAAAGTAAAGATGCTCTCAGAAAAACAAAAACTGAGAGTATTCATCATTTCTTGCAGAGAACTGCTCTACAAGTAATACTACAGGATATTTAATATGACAGTTATAGGCTGTTTTTCAGGTTGAAAGGCAAGTGATCCGATATGGAAGTATACAGTCATAAGAAGGAATCAACAGCTCTAAAATGGTAAATATATGGATAAATATAAAGATCAATGACTGTTAAAAGCAACAATGATAATAAAGTCTTGTGGGGTTTGTTGCTTATGTAGAAATAAAGTATATGGCAATTATAGCCAAAAAAATGGTAAAAAGTAAACAGAATGCACTACTTTAAGTTTCTTGCATTGTTTAAAAAATGATAAGGTAAGTTGTAAAAGATTTATTTGGAAATTTCTACAGTAACCACTAATAGATTGATATATAAAGGTATCACAAATATGTTAGTAGAAAAGATAAAACAGAATTTACAAATTCTTGACTAGTTAAAATAAAGCCAGAGAAAAAGGAATAAAGGAAGAAAATACAAAATGAACAAATATAAAAGAAATGACAAGAAAATTAAACCTAACTATAGCAGTAATTACATTAAATGTAAATGGAATAAACAATCTCATGAAAAGACAAAGGCTGGTTGGTTTAAAAAAACATTCAACTGCAACTAAAAAAAAACCCCAGCAGCTGGAAGTTTAAAAGCAATACAGCCAAATGGTTTTTACAAGAAATACACTTTAAATACAAAGGTTGAAAGTAAATGATTTATATCATGCAAATAATAACAACAAAAGTTTTGTCATTATATTAATATTAGGTAAATAGATGTTAAAGTAAGAAATATTATGACAGGTAATGAGGCATTTCACAATGATAAAACAGTCAATGCAACAGAAAGACATCACTACCTGGAACATGTATGCATCAAATAATATAGCTTTAAAGAAATAAAACAATGTTGAGAAGAAAAAACAAGGTATAGACAAATCTACAGTCATAGCTGGAGATTTTAACACACCTCTCTGACAGAATGAGCACACAAAAAACTTCTAACAAAGGAAGCTAGAAAAAGAATTAAATTTTAAAAAAATGGAAGATAATAATAAACATAAGAGCAGAAATCAATGAAAGAGAAAACAGAAATAAAAGAAAATCAAGAAAGCCCAAAATAGGTTACTCTAAAAGATTAATAATTCAACAAAGTTGCAGCACACAAAATCAACACACAAAACCAGTTGCATTTCTACACACTAACAATGAATAATCCAAAAATAAAATTAAGAAAACAACTTCATTTAAAATATCAAATGGCAGAGTAGAAGGACGTGCTCTCACTCCCTCTTGCGAGAGCACCGGAATCAAAACTAACTGTTGAACCATCATCGAAAGGAAGACACTGGAACTCACCAGAAAAGATACCCCACATCCAAAGACAAAGGAGAAGCCACAATGAGACTACAGGAGGGACGCAATCACAATAAAATCAAATCCTGTAACTGCTGGGTGGGTGACTCACAAACTGGAGAACACTTATACCACAGAAGTGCACCCACTGGAGTGAAGGTTCTGAGCCCCATGTCAGGCTTCTGAACCTGGGGTTCTGGCAATGGGAGGAGGGATTCCTAGAGAATCAGACTATGAAGGCTAGTGGGATTTGATTGCAGGACTTTGACAGGACTGGGGGAAACAGAGACTCGACTCTTGGAGGGCACACACAAAGCAGTGTGCACATGGAGACCCAGGGGAAGGAGCAATGACCCCATAGGAGACTGAACCAGACCTACCTGCTAGTGTTGGAGGGTCTCCTGCAGAGGTGGGGGGGTGGCTGTGTCTCACTATGAGGACAAGGACACTGGAAGCAGAAATTCTGGGAAGTACTCCTCGGCTTGAGCCCTCCCAGAGTCCGCCATTAGCCCCACCAAAGAGCAGGTAGGCTCCAGTGTTGGGTCACCTCAGGCCAAACAACCAACAGGAAGGGAACCCAGCTCCACCCATTTGCAGACAAGCAGAATAAAGTTTTACTGAGCTCTGCCCACCAGAGCAACACCCTGCTCTACCCACCACCAGTCCCTCCCGTCAGGAAGCTTGCACAAGCCTCTCAGATAGCCTCATCCACCAGAGGGCAGACAGCAGAAGCAAGAAAAACTACAGTCCTGCAGCCTGTGCAACAAAAACCACATTCACAGAAAGACAGACAAGATGAAAAGGCAGAGGGCTATCTATGTAACAGATGAGGAACAACATTCGCATTGTAGGGGCCCCAGAAGGAGAACAGAGAGAGAAAGGACCCAAGAAAATATGTGAAGAGATTATAGTCAAAAACTTCCCTAACATGGGAAAGGAAATAGCCACCCAAGTCCAGGAAACGCAGAGAGTCCCATACAGGATAAACCCAAGCAGAAACACGCGGAGACACATAGTAACCAAATTGGCAAAAATCAAAGACAAAGAAAAATTATTGAAAGCAGCAAGGGAAAAACGACAAATAACACACAAGGGAACTCCCATAAGGTTAACAGCTGATTTCTCAGCACAAACTCTACAAGCCAGAAGGGAGTGCCATGACATATTTAAAGTGATGAAAGGGAAGAACCTAAAACCAAGATTACTCTACCCGGCAAGGATCTTATTCAGATTCGATGGAGAAATCAAAAGCTTTACAGACAAGCAAAATTTAAGAGAATTCACCACCACCAAACCAGCTCTACAACAAATGCTAAAGGAACTTCTCTAAGTGGAAAACACAAGAGAAGAAAAGGACCTACAAAAACAAACCCATGGGCCTCCCTGGTGGCGCAGTGGTTGAGAGTCCGCCTGCCGATGCAGGGGACACAGGTTCGTGCCCCGGTCCGGGAAGATCCCAC
>NC_041231.1:9931641-9932935 GCF_002837175.3 Physeter macrocephalus
GCAAGGGAAAAACGACAAATAACACACAAGGGAACTCCCATAAGGTTAACAGCTGATTTCTCAGCACAAACTCTACAAGCCAGAAGGGAGTGCCATGACATATTTAAAGTGATGAAAGGGAAGAACCTAAAACCAAGATTACTCTACCCGGCAAGGATCTTATTCAGATTCGATGGAGAAATCAAAAGCTTTACAGACAAGTAAAAGCTAAGAGAATTCAGCACCACCAAACCAGCTCTACAACAAATGCTACAGGAACTTCTCAAAGTGGGAAACGCAAGAGAAGAAAAGGACGTACAAAAACAAACCCAAAACAATTAAGAAAGTGGTAATAGGAACATATATATCAATAATTACCTCAAACGTGAATGCATTAAATGCTCCAACCAAAAGACACAGGCTCACTGAACGGATACAAAAACAAGACCCATATATATGCTGTCTACATACAAGAGACCAATTCAGACCTAGGGACACATACAGACTGAAAGTGAGGGGATGGAAAAAGATATTCCATGCAAATGGAAATCAAAAGAAAGCTGGAGTAGCAATACTCAAATCAGATAAAATAGACTTCAAAATAAAGAATGTTACAAGAGACAAGGAAGGACACTACATCATGATGAAGGGATCGATCCAAGAAGAAGATATAACAATTATAAATATACATGCACCCAACATAGAAGTACCTCGATACATAAGGCAACTGCTAACAGCTATAAAAGAGGAAATTGACAGTAACACAATAATAGTGGGGGACTTTAATACCTCACTTACACCAATGGACAGCACAGAACATTCTCCAGGATAGATCACATGTTGGGTCACAAATCAAGCCTCAGTAGATTTAAGAAAACTGAAATCACATCAAGCAACTTTTCTGACCACAACACTATGAGATTAGGAATCAATTACAGGGGAAAAAACGTACAAAACACAAACACATGGAGGCTAAACAATACATTATTAAATAACCAAGAGATCACTGAAGAAATCAAAGAGGAAATCAGAAAATACCTAGAGACAAATCACAATGAAAACACGACAATCTGAAACCTATGGGATGCAGCAAAAGCAGTTCTAAGAGGGAAGTTTATAGCAATACAATCCTACCCCAAGAAACAAGAAAAATCTCAAATAAATAATCTAACCTTACACCTAAAGGAACTAGAGAAAGAAGAACAAACAAAACCCACAGTTAGCAGAAGGAAAGAAATCATAAAGATCAGGGCAGAAATAAATGAAATAGAAACAAAGAAAATAATAGCAAAGATCAATAAAACTAAAATCTGGT
>NC_041231.1:9933960-9934689 GCF_002837175.3 Physeter macrocephalus
GGAAACACTCCCATTTACCATTGCAACAAAGAATAAAATACCTAGGAATAAACCTACCTAGGGCGACGAAAGACCTGTATGCAGAAAACTATAAGACACTGATGAAAGAAATTAAAGATGATACCAACAGATGGAGAGATATACCATGTTCTTGGATTGGAAGAATCAATATTGTGAAAATGACTATACTACCCAAAGCAATCTACAGATTCAATGCAATCCCTATCAAATTACCAATGGCATTTTTTACAGAACTAGAACAAAAAATCTTAAAATTTGTATGGAGACACAAAAAACCCCAAATAGCCCAATAAGTCTTGAGGGAAAAAAAACGGAGTGGAAGGAATCAGTCTCCCTGACTTCAGACTGTACTACAAAGCTACAATAATCAAGATAATATGGTACTGGCACAAAAAGATAAACACAGATCAATGGAACAAGACAGAAAGCCCAGAGATAAACCCACACACCTATGGTCAACTAATCTATGACAAAGGAGGCAAGGATATACAATGGAGAAAAGACAGTCTCTTCAATAAGTGGTGCTGGGAAAACTGGACAGCTCCACGTAAAAGAATGAAATTAGAACACGCCCTAACACCATACACAAAAATAAACTCAAAATGGATTAGAGACCTAAATGTAAGACTGGACACTATAAAACTCTGAGAGGAAAACATAGGAAGAACACTCTTTGACATAAATCACAGCAAGATTTTTTCTGATCCA
>NC_041231.1:9934818-9935737 GCF_002837175.3 Physeter macrocephalus
AAAGACAACCCTCAGAATGGGAGAAAATATTTGCAAACAAATCAACGGACAAAGGATTAATCTCCAAAATATATAAACAGCTCATGCAGCTCAATATTAAAAAACAAACAACCCAATCCAAAATGGGCAGAAGATCTAAATAGACATTTCTCCAAAGAAGACATACAGATGGCCAAGAAGCACATGAAAAGCTGCTCACCATCACTAATTATCAGAGAAATGCAAATGAAAACTACAATGAGGTATCACCTCACACGAGCTAGAATGGACATCATCAGAAAATCTACAAACAACAAATGCTGGAGAGGGTGTGGAGAAAAGGGAACCCTCTTGCACTGTTAGTGGGAATGTAAATTGATACAACCAGTGTGGAGAACAGTATGGAGGTTCCTTAAAAAACTAAAAATAGAATTACCATATGACCCAGCAATCCCACTCCTGGGCATATACCCAGCGATAACCATAATTCAAAAAGACACATGCACCCCAATGTTCACTGCAGCACTATTTACAATAGCCAGGAAGCATCTAAATGCCCACAGACAGACGAATGGATAAAGAAGTTGTGATACATATATACAGTGGAATATTACCAGGCAGAAAAAGGAACGAAATTGGGTCATTTGTAGAGACGTGGATGAATCTAGAGACTGTCATACAGAGTGAAGTAAGTCAGGAAGAGAAAATATCGTATATTAACGCATATATGTGGAACCTAGAAAAATGGTACAGATGAACCGGTTTGCAGGGCAGAAATTGAGACAGAGATGTAGAGAACAAACATATGGACACCAAGGGGGAAAAGCGGTGGCGGGGGGCTGGTGGTGGCGGGGGGGTCGTGGTGGTGGTGGGATGAACTGGGAGATTGGGATTGACATATATACACTAATATGTATAAAATGGATAACTAATAAGAACC